>NW_027591029.1:7500-127958 GCF_964213995.1 Mustelus asterias | reverse complement strand
ATACTATAAACAAGAGTGATAAATTATTAAATTACTAAAGGAAAAGCACGAAATGAAATGGAGGGCTTTACTGACACGTATCCAGTGCAGCTAGAACCAGTAGTTGCATGTTCAAGTCTCATTAACGTCACAATTTAAAAATCTTTTTCTGGTTTCTGGAACATTTACCCCATTTATATTTCTACCTTTATTTCTTTTCCCTGTCCCTCCATGTCTGCTTGCTGTAGTGAGGAAGCAAGGCACCCACCAATTCCCCTCCTCTGTCCAGCACCAATCCCCTCTCTTTGCCCAGTGTCTGGCCCCTCTCCTGCCCGGTGCCTGCTGCACCCGCCCCCGCCCCGCAGTGCCCGGCCCCTGTCTGCCCGGTATCCCCATCATCTCCTCCAGCCAAGCGGCACTGCAGATCCGAAATGGAATGGTGCTGCATTTGCACCTCACCTGTCCTCTCTGTGGCAGCTTTCACGCTCAGGCACACACTGCTTTTCCTTGGGGTCATCGTGTAAAGTTAAAGGCTCAATATATTTAAAGGAACTCTGTTTCCAGAGAGGAAGTTTATAGGGTCAAAATATTCTTTTATTGAATTGTTTTGTTGATCATTTTGATTTAAGCTGGGAAATTGAGCTCTTACCCTTTTATTGACAGTTTGAGAATAATGTGGTTATTTACAAAATGAAGAAACTCTCTTTACTCAGCTCCACCCTTTCACTTCCTTGGTTGTCCTGTGCTTATCTGAAACAGGTTGTCAAGATTTGCCCTGGAGTGCTTGCCCACTTGTAGCCCACTTTCTATCCTGTAAACCTGGGCTTCCATTAAACCTCAAATTGGATCCCCTGGTGAAAAGTTGCCTGTAATCTACTGGAAGACCCAGGATCAGACCTGTGTAATCTAATTTAGTGATCTATAAAGTTGTTACAATGTGAGAAACGTCTGAGAAACTACAATGGAGGAGAGAATGTAGCATCTCTCTTAATTTGAAGTGTTGTATTCATCGGATTGTGAGGTAATATTTCTCACGATCGCACAGTGATTAGCACTGCTGCTTCACTACGCCAGGGACCCGGGTTCACTTCCAGCCTTGGGTGACTGTGCGGAGTCTGCACATTCTCCGTGTCTGTGTGGGTTTCCTCCGGATGTTCGAGTTTTTTCCCCATACTCCAAAAATGTGCAGGTTAGGTGGATTGACTATGCTAAATTGCGCCTTCGTGTCCCAAAATAAAGTTTAAAGTTTATTTACTAGTATTACAAGAAGACTTGCATCAACATTGCAATGACGTTACTGTGAAAATCCCCTAGTCGCCACACTCCAGTGCCTGATTGGGTACACTGAGGGAGAATTTAGCATGGCCAATACACCTAACCAGCACGTCTTTCGGACTGTGGGAGGAAACTGGAGCACCTGGAGGAAACTCACGCAGATAGGGAGAGAATGTGCAAAATCTGCACAGACAGTGATCCAAGCCGGGAATCAAACCTGGGTCCCTGGTGCTGTGAGGCAGCAGTGCTAACCACTGTGCCACCGTGCTGCATTTATAGGTTAGGGGGATTAATGGGGTAAATATGTGGGGTTACGGGATAGGGCCTGGGTGAAATGCTCTGTCGGAGAGCCGGTGCAGACTTGATGGACCGAATGGCCTCCTCCTGCTCTGTAGGGATTGTGTGATTCTATCTCTCTGGACAATTAATGCCTCATACACAACAGCTACCCGATTCCTGACAGATTAGTCTATCTTACCTGAGGTTATTGTTCTAGCCTTCTAAATTCCTTTTTTTAAAGAATAATTAATGGGCGATATGGTGACGCAGTGGTTAGCACTGCTGCCTCACAGCGCCAGGGACCTGAGTCCGATTCCCGGCTTGAGTCGCTGTCTGTGCGGAGTCTGCACGTTCTCCCCGTGTCCGCGTGGATTTCCTCTGGGTGCTCCGGTTTCCTCCCACAGTCCGAAAGATGTGTGAGTTAGGTGGATTGGGCCATGATAAATTGCCCCTTAGTGTCGGGGGATTAGCAGGGTAAATATATGGGGTTACGGAGGTAGGGCCTGGGTGGTATCGTTGTCAGTGCAGGCTCAATGGGCTGAATGGCCTCCTCCTGCACTGTAGGGATTGTATGATTAGATTGGACAACTTGCAAATTTGCACAACTATTCATTCTCTATTCTAAATTTGAATTCCACGGCCACAAGTGGCAGGAGAGGAATCCCTTTTTTGCCTGCAAGCAAATTAGCAGCTCTTGCAGCAACCGCTCTTATTGCACAGTGGAATCCTCTGGTGTTGGAGTGTATGGATTTGAAAATTACCAAGTCTACAGATTTGCATATAAGCAGCTGTAACGACATAGACGTTGAATGTCATTCATGTATAAAAACAGAAGTATTAGCCGTTATAGTGACATAGCAGCTTGTCAGTGTGTCCTGGATGAATTTGACAGGAGTTTAAACCACTCGCTCCTTTTACACAGGCTTATGAATATGGAGAAGAAAATTCACACTTCCTTATTTGTCAGCAACATTAGGAGGAACTTTAGAATAAAATGTTCAAGCAACGTTATAGTGAGAGAATTTGTTTATAATCTTTGGCAGTCTTCAGCCCACTCACTGATCCTGCAGCGTGGTGCCGTTCCGTTTAAAGTCAGTTGCCTCAGCTACTTCACCAAAACTATGAAGTGCCTTGTCCGTTGAGTTTGACACGATGTAGAATTGCTTGTGACTGGACCCTTTTAGAGAGTTGCCTTGTGACTAGGCCACTGTCCTGTCCTTGGGGGCGGCACAGTGGTTAGCACTGCTGCCTCCCAGCACCAGGGACCCGGGTTCGATTCCCGGCTTGGGTCACTGTCTGTGCGGAGTCTGCACGTTCTCCCCGTGTCTGCGTGGGTTTCCTCCGGCTGCTCCGGTTTCCTCCCACAGTCTGAAAGACATGCTGGTTAGGTGCACTGGCCGTGCTAAATTCTCCCTCAGTGTACCCGAACAGGTGCCCGAGTGTGGCGACTAGGGGATTTTCACAGTAACTTCATTGCAGTGTTAATGTAAGCCTTACTTGTGACTAATAAATAAGTAAACTTTTAACTGTTGCTCCATATGTTGCTTCAGTATTGCCGAACCTACAAAAGATTACAAACAAAAGTTAAAGTTCAGCAGAACATGACAGTATAACTTTAAAAGATTGGAACTACACCACTTAAGATTGGCCAACAAAAAAGCATCGTTATTGCAAAGCACGTTGGAGCTTATCTTAAGCCACGGGGAGCAGCACTGAGTGGAGGAAATGATCCAACTTTGCAACATGGAGGATAAAGCAAGCAGTTTACAGGGTGAACTGAGGATCATAGAAAGAGGCCATTCGGTCCATTGTGCCTTTGTGGATACTTTGAAAAACCTACCCAATTATCCCACTCCCCTGTTCTTTCCCCATCACCCTGCAAGACTCTCCTTTGGGATGTAAACCAGAGACCTAGTGGGGACCCGGATTCAAATCCCACCACCCGCAGATGGTGAAATTTGAATTCAGTGAAAATCTAAAGTCTAGTGATGATCATGAAACTGTTGTCAATTGTCATTAAAAACCAATCTGGTTCACTAAGATCCTTTAGGGAAGGAAATCTGCCGTCCTTACCCAGTCTGACCTACATTTGACCCCAGACCCATAGCAATGTGGTTGACTTAAAAACTCTCTGAAATGGTTGAGCAGGCCACACAGTTCAAGGATGGCTAGGGATGGCCAGACCAGTGGCGCCCACATCCCATGAATGAGTTTTTAAAAGAATTATAACATAGAATTACAGAGTTATTACGGTGCGGAAGTAGGCCATTCAGCCCATCATGTCTGCACCTGCTCATCAAATGAGCTTTATGACTTAATGCCGTTCTCCTATCTTTTCCCCATAACCTTGCACATTGTTTCTATTTTACAGTAACTCTGCATAAAAAAAATTCTTCCCCCTGCCACCCATACAGTTCTTTTGGTAATTATCTTATTTTTGTGTCCCGTACCCCTCCCTGCCAGTGAGAGCAGGTTCTTCCTATCAACTCTTATCAAAAGCCTTTCATAATTTAAAGACCTCTATCAATCTCCCCTTCTCTGGTGTATGGAGAACAGCCCCAGCTTTTCCAATCTCTCTGCATAACTGTCTCAGTTTTCATGGTGATTTTGGGGCTCCAATTCTGAGAGCGTTTTTGTAATTCCAGAGAAAGAATGGGACTAGCAATTTAGCTCAAAGTAAATTGGTTGGACTTGAGTGCAAACAAGGGGTTTTTTTTCAGATTATTTCCAGTTTGCCTGTTTTCCACATGAGTTACTTGCTACGTGTGGTTGCTTCCGTGGGATAACTCTGGCCTGTCATGTTGATCATTATCAGATTGGCCAGCTGAACTTTCTGCTTTATTGCTCCTGCAGCCTAATGAAGCTGCCAGATGCCAACTTAAACACGGTTTGCTTTAGTTTGCAAAAGAAATTGAGTTGGCGATGGCTGAGTGGATAGCATTCTCGCCTCTGAGGTAGAAGGTCGTACGTTCAAGGCCTGCTCTGGAATCTTAGCAGGTGCGTCAGTGCCTGATGTACTGGAACGTTCAGGTAGGGCAGCCCGCTCTTCGGTTTAAGGTCTCTTCTGAAGATAGCAGGATGATCAGTGCTGTTAGGATGATGGAGAAAATCACTAGAATTATACTTTAAAAAATACCCGAGTTGTATCTTGTAAAAAATGGGCATGGACACTGAAGGTGGCTGAGAACATACAGTTAGCCACTGACAGGAATGGCTGCTGGGGGTTATCTAAGGAGCATTGGAACTTCCTCCCTTCCAGGGAATAGGGCCTGGGTGGGATTGTGGTCAATACAGACTTGATGGGCCGAATGGCCTCCTTCTGTACTGTAGGAATTCTATGGATTCTAGATAAGGTAGAATCTACCTTATCTAGAATCCATCCAAAGACTGATTAAGGGCAAAAGGTCATCATGGCCTTCTCATCTCCAAGACCCTGAGTATAATGGCCTAGTTATTTATTTAGCGAATGCAAAGTCCCTGCCAGGCAGTTTCTTCTGTTCCTGCTATGTTAAATGCGAATAGGCCTCCACTGAATCTGTGGATTGGACACTCTTCCAAGATGTGTATAATGGCCTAGGTAGGCTGGTCCATTCCGGTCCTCCTGGAGTACACATCTGGGGTTTAAAGCCTGCTTGCTACCAGTCTGTACGACTGTCTGTTGCCCTGTATGGGTGTGCTTTGGAAGAAACAGCTAGACGTTGCTACACTGAAGGTAATACAGTGACCAAGGCAGGCTCCCTGCAAAGTAGCCAGCTTTTGCAGGAACATCTAAAACTCTCTGACGGTCAATGTCGATCAGCTAGCAGAAGGATTGCAGCTGGAAAAAGAATTGGAATCTGTTCAGCGAACTACAAGAACACCTGAACTGAAGAATCAACGGTTTGTCAGCGGAAGAAAGCAGTCACAATGGCTGCAACGCACCATCATCTACTCCACGCAACTAGACGACTGTCCCATTTATTTACAATTGGACTCGATTCTTTCTTCTAATCCGTGTGGACCTGGATGCATGTGTTTTACCATTCCTCCTTACCTTTTTAGTGGTTAATAAACTTACTTTATCTTAAAGCCTAGTTAAATTGGCTCCTTTTTAAACATAGTTATTGGGTTTGGAAAAGGTATCCAAGGGAAAGGGTGGGTTGAATAAAGGCACAGAGTCCATCACCCCTTCCTCAGCTGGGTTTGGACAGCTTAGGGGTATCCCAGTCAGATAGTGACAAATCAAGGGGTCTTGCCCAGATCAACAATTTTTGGGGGAATCCCACCTGCGACTGGACGTAACAGTACAAACGATGCAGGACGCCCGAGAAAAGACCCTACCAAACGTCTGCATTGCAGACCACTTCTCGTGGGAAATCCCTGCAAGCCACTGGCTCAAGTCTCTTCTATAGAATCTCTACAGTGCCAGAGGCCATTCGGCACATCGAGTCTGCACTGACCACAATCTCACCCAGGCCTTATCCTCATAAGCCCATGCATTTGCCTTAACCAGTCCCCCTGACACTCCAGGGCAATTTACCATGGCCAATGCATCTAACCTGCACATCTTTCGGACTGTGGGAGGAAACTGGAGCACCCGGAGAAAACCCACACAGACATGAGGAGAACGTGCAGACTCCACACAGACAGTGACCCAAGGCTGGAATTGAACCTGGGTCCCTGGCGCTGTGAGGCAGCAGTGCTAACCACTGTGCCACCGTGCCAGCAGAGTAACCTGAAGAGACGCTGACTTGGCTCCAGAAATGTTTCCAAACAGTGCGTATTATAAAACAACTCCCAAACTTTCACCAAAATAGGTTTCTGTTTTGGGCATATCGGGCAGGATTTTCTGGTTGCGCCAAGCACTGAAATTTAGTTTGGTGTGCATCAAGGACCATAGTTAGAATTTGCCTAAGTCTTACAGTTCATTGTGATTACGCAATGTGATAATCAGAATTTTAATTTTGTGCATCAACAGTTATTGGCCAGAACAATTGAAGTAGAAATTAGAGCAGGCGTGTTGGCAACATCCCACGCCAGGTGTGAGAATCAGGTATTGGCCAGAACAATGGAAATACTCTAGCAGTATCACTGAACGATTTGAGATTGTCCAGGTCAGCCTGTTCCCTTTGTAATATTAACCGCTGAACAGTTAAACCATCAAGATGGTCATTATGTCAAGTCTGGAGCTTGAGTGAGAAGGAACTCGCTTCAGTATACATTCTGGTAATCATTTAGTATAAGTCTCAAAGAGTGGGTATACAAAATATTAGAGAACATCTCCTCTTAAAGGACAACTCACGGGACAGGCAGATGTCCACCAGCTACAGAGGGAAAGTTTGGTCACGTTGGTTCTGCAAGAAACCAGGTTGTACGAGTCTAATATATGACCATAATAGTTATTACATTATTGTTGTCTTGAGTAATAAACTTGCACCTGGAAAGCACACTGGAACCTGAATCATGAGGAATTATTTAACAGCACTTAAGACTTCCGAACACCATCTATGTCTAATTCATAACATCCAACGTTCTTAAAGTAAGGCCAGAGTTGGCACAGTTGCAGAGGTTCCCCCACCTGCCAGCAACATGATCTGCCAGTTCTGTAGATGTCCATGCGAGTCCTGAACCAGAGTCTTCAGGCATGAGAGGATCCACAGAAGATTATGAAGTCACTTACAGCTTGGAGGTACTCAGTCATTTTCCGTCTCTTTGAGGCTCAAGACTCAGTCATAAAAGATCCCAAGACATTAGTTGAAATAAGAGCAATGGAGTTCTCCCTTGGCTTCTAGCCAATATTTATCTCAATCAATATCACTGCCGGGGGAGGTAGTGGAAGCAGATACGGTAGTGACTTTTAAGGGGCGTCTTGACAAATACATGAATAGGATGGGAATTGAGAGATATGGTCCCCGGAAGGATAGGGGTTTTAGTTCAGACGGGCAGCATGGTCGGTGCAGGCTTGGAGATTCTGTTCTGGTGCTGTAATTTGTCCTAAAACAATAATCTGGTCATTAAGGTGGAATTGAGATAGACGATCAGTTCCGATGCTGGTGAATGGTGGATTAGGCTTGAAGGACCAAATGGCCTATTCCTGCCCCTGTTTCTTATGTTCTTATAATCACTGCTACTTGTGGGGACTTGCTGTGTGGAAATTGGCTTTCCTGTTTTACAACAGGGATTTTAGGAAATCCAGAGGTTGTAAAAAAAAAAATGCATTATGAATGCAGGTCTTTTTTATGTCGGAATCTAATCTCGGTGCAACAACTCATTGGTTTTCACCAAATGTTGAGCTCCAGCATTGTGTGTGCAATGGTCTCTGGAAATGTAGCACCCTTCACAAGAGCCGATGATTGGCAGAATTTGTGCAATATGCACTGAGATGATAGCTTCCCAATGCATGTTAATTTTAAGTGGTTTGGGCGTTCATTGCAGAGCTGACCTCCATGAAAACTCTCCATTATTCCCGCATAACAGCGGTACTTGACCCCCCCCAACATTATCATTTAAAAGGTCGAACCTCCCATAGGCAGCTACCATTCCCTAAAGGCAGTATTAAATGACTTTACACCTTCCTAATTAATATTGAAAGCACTCATTGCGCTAATTTATTTCAGTGGCTGGGGCTTGAACACCATGTAAAGTGGTCGAGTTTGCAACTGGTGCCAAAACAGGAGAGGAGGTGGAACTGGAATTAATTAAACAAAGTACGCAAGTGGGCCATAAACGAGGGCATGCAATTTAACACTGAAGAATGTGAAATACATGGAAAGGTAAAATGGGCGACCGAAGCTATCCATGAATGCAACAGTCAAATACTACATTAAAACATTCGGGCGGCACAGTGGTTAACACGACTGCCTCACAGCGCCAGGGACTCGGGCTCAATTCCCGGCTCGGGTCACTGTACGGAGTCTGCACATTCTCCCCGTGTCTGCGTGGGTTTCCTCCGGGTGCTCCGGTTTCCTCCCACAGTCCAAAAAATGTGCTGGTTAGATGGATCAGCCGTGCTAAATTCTCCCTCGGTGTATCCAAACAGGCGCCGGAGTGTGGCGACTCGGGGGTTTTCATAGTAACTTCATTGCAGTGTTAATGTAAGCTTACTTGTGACACTGATAAATAAACTTAAACTAAAACAGGGACTGCATTTTGAAGCACTCTCATCGGTCTTAAAGTGCTTTGGGACATCCTGAGGTCACGAAACGTGCAGTATAAATCCTTGTCTTTCTTTTTGTAAAGTTGACATTGTTTTAAAAAAAAATCGGAATCTTGGAATGGAATGGACTCCCAGGTAGCGTATTGGTGACAGAGGAAACCAGAAATGGGGCCAAGTGGATGATACATAACACCTTAGACTAGAGAAATGAATCTTGTTTGTACTCACCTTGTAATAAGAAAACATAACTTGTGTTTATGGAGGTCTCATCACTCACGGGGTTTCAGATTACTTTCGAAATAGTCACTGAGGGTGGCAAAAACCATAGTCAGTTATTACAACAAGTGAGTGAGATAAGTGGCCAATTAATTTTTGGTGATCGTTGATGTGCTTCCTGTGTCCAAATACAAATGTACGGTGAAGTGGATACTGAGGAATGATGGGCTGAGCTATAATTTCATCAAGGAAAGACAAAGCTGGAGTGGTCTATAATTGTCATCGATGCTGTTGAGGTCACTGCTTTATCAACCCTCACTAAGATTATCTGCAGCTCCGTACTGCACACTGTTGTTTTCCACAGAAGTGCTGAAGTAGGTGCTCGGAAAGAGGCAACAGATATTGTGCTGATTGATTCATTTGCAAGTAGCTCGTAAATATCTGATGGTTTTGAGCTGTATAGTGATTAGTATGGATGCAGTTTATCAGATATGTTCAAAATACAAACGATCCCTGTACTTCAGGGACCAGGGGATTGTAAACATGTCATTATGAGCTGTAACATTAAATTCATGCAGGGGCATTTTGCTATGTTGGCCTATCAGAAAGGTTCCCTCTTGTATTGTCGCTTACCTTTATTTCAGAATCTCCCCTGGGAGAGTTAAATAAATTGGATAGATTTGATGATGGGAAGATTCTCTGAGGAAATGAAGATTTTGCCTGCAAGTGTCTTGAAAGAGGTATCCACAATTAATTAACACATATGCCAGCGCTAGTGACAAGAGATTTTGTTCCTCGATTCTACCTTTTATTATAGATGTACAAATTCCAGAATTATCTCTCACACCATGTTCTCTGAAGCTGCTTCACAACTAGTAAGTAAAGTCGCCATACCCCCAGGTGACCATAGGCTGCGCTCCACTTTGAGGGGGAGAGCTGACTGGTGGTGATTTAACCTGAGGATCATCACCTCACAGGCCAGGAGCAAGGTTGAGAAGGCGGGCCTTCATCAGTGACCTCAACCAGGACTATCCTCAAGTGTCTGCTGCTGTTCTGTTGGTGACATTCTGCCTCTGAGCCAGAAGGTTGTGAGTTCAAGTCTTCCTCCAGGGCTTGAGCACCAAAACTAAGGTTGATACTCCAGTACAGTACCGAGGAAGTGCCACAGTGTTAGAGGTGCTATCTTTCACAAAGAACCAAGCCCTCCTTCTCAGGTGAAGAAAATAAATCCTATGACACTATTATCCATCAATCAATGTCACAAAAGATGATTATTAGCTCATTATCTCAATACTATTTCGGAGAGCTTGCTGTGCCCAAATTAATTCTCATTTCCCACATAACGACAGTGACTACAACAATGAGTATACTTAAAAGGTACTTCAATTGCTATGAAGTGCTGTGATCTTGAAAGGTCCCAGCAGATAAATTGCCAAAAGGGCCATGATTTTCATAACGATTGGGGTTTCCCTTCCTGCCAACTGGCTGGCAGCTCGCTCGGTCCAGCAGCGCCAGAAGCCGCAGTGGACATCATTGGAACTGCAAGCAGTCTCCAGAGTCTAAACCCTGGGAGTCCAAGTCCAGGTCAGTTTGGAGGTCATGGGGGGAGGGCACTTGAGGCCTGGGAGGGCAGGTTGGGATATTGGTGGAGAGCCCAGGAGAGTGGGGGGATTCCTGCAGGGGTCAACCTGTGGTTGAAAGGAGGCTGTTGATGGGGGAGTCTCTTCCCCCACTACTTCCGGCCTGAGCTGGTTACTTTTTGGGTTTTCCCACTGACCTGAAAATTGAGGCTGGGCAGGAAAGAGTTGTTAATTAGCCACTTGAGGGCCTCAATTGGTGCAAGCGTGGACTGGCCTAGTCCTTGTCCATCCCACTGTAAAACTGTAGAAGGTTTGTGGCGGTGTGAGTCTGGTGGGAAGACCATTTAAAGAATTTAACGTCCGTCCTCTGCCTACAATCTTCCAATTATATTCTCCCCTAGAAAAATCATTTTCTTTCTACTTTAGGTCTAATAAAGTGACAGCTAGTGATTGGTGACTTGGATTATGTGGTAAACATGTTGTGGACTTGTAAGGAACTGACTGTATGGTTTACTCCACTTGTACATTCCCTAGTGATCATGGTTCCCGGAGATACCAAAGCTGATACAGCACTCTTTGGAGCCGTTAAACGTCTCCCTGTTGGCGATGGAGAAACGCTGGAACCATCGTGTGACAAGGCTATACTTGGAGAAACATTAATTTCAAATGATTAAAAATGGCCGGATTTTGGGGGGATTTGGGTGAAGAAAAGTATGCTGAAGATTCTGCAGTCGAAATCTCCTTGCCAGCAAGATTTATTTTTATCACAAGAAGAATTGATGCGTTTTTTGAGTTCTCTCCTTGGACTCCTGCCAATTTACCGTGTTCTCAATTTGTGTCACTAACCTCAGGAAATGTCCTGCTAATTGATACAGAAATTTGATACCTTCACAAAATCAGCGCTCATTTGAAATGTGGTTTTGCTCTTTGATCGTGGATGTGTCATTAGATTTCACCTCTCGAAGGAGAGAACAAAAAATGGTCCTGCTGCTTGTGTGTTGTGTAGCCTTCAAGCCCCTTTCAAAAGCTATTAATCACCGAGAACTCCACTGTGTACGTTCGCCAGAGCAGAGTTGTTTATCCATGTGTGTGCATGATGAGTGCAAAAATACACAAGATTTCACAACCTGTCTGTGCAGCAAGGCAAATGAAGAAAAATTCTGTCCTTCAATAATTGTAGCTGGAGGTGTTCGGCACTAATGCTTTTGTAGGATGCTGTGTCACTCGCTGGGTAACATTGCCTTTGAAACCAGGGATTGGAGCCAACAAATTGGCTAGCCAGCAAGAGGATTGTTTTTATGGATAGGTACTTGGCGTCAGTTTTCATTAGCTCTGAAATAGAATGCCCTGTTTCAGTGTACTGCTAATTTCCTTCCTCACCTTCCCTTTCCCCAGCTACTTTCTTCCACAGTGATGAAGCATCTTTGCTTCTGATTGCTACTTGTTTGGCCAGATTGACTTATGCACATATTTTCCCACTGGTCCCTCTGGCAAGGTGAGGATCTGAAAAGTGCCTGGAACACATACATGTTGGAACTGAGAACAACGAGCCAAGCAGCAAGGACGGCAGATTCCTTACCTAAAGGACGAGTGAACCAGATGGGTTTTTACAACAATCGGCAATGATTTCATGGTCATCCTCAGATTTTCAATTCCAGATATTTATTGATTCAAGTTCACCATCTGCCATGGTGGGATTTGAACTTGGGTCCCCAGAGCATTACCCTGGGTCTCTGGATTACTAGTCTAGTGACAATATCAGTGCGCCCCAAAGCCTCCCCTTAAATATGCATACCAGGCTTAATGAGTGTATGATTCCACCCAACAAGGACACATCAAAGAGGGAAATTGTGACTTGGGAGTGGGTGCAGGTTAGTTCTAGTTGTTTTTTGTTATGTGTCTTACGGAGAGGAAGGATTCCAATTCAATGATGCGTGTCTCTTGGCACAGGAATTTCTGCACAACTCTACCTCAACACCAGCAAGCTAATAAAGAGAAAAGGTAGAAAAACACAAATGTCAACCCATATACTTCAAACTAATTCATTGCATGGGGAAGTGCAGGCATTGGTCCTTCACAATCTCAAGGTTGTACAATCCCAAACTACAGTATGAAGGATTTGTGCAGTCACTGTAATAACGTAAGAAATACTGAAGCCAATTTGTACACAACAAAGTCCCATTATATAGGATAACATTCAGAATATCTGGTTTGGTGAAGGATGAATATTGACTAGGATGCTGAAACTTCTTGGAAACAATGTTCTGGAATTTGTAATTAATAGTAATGAATGAAAAAGGAGATTTTGTGCCAATCCTATAGAATACAGAAACCAATTGTTAACCATAGTAAATAACATATATATTGGGTTACTTGCATTCAAGAATATCAATCTTAAGTAATTTAATGTTTAGAAATATGTTGCTTGAATAATGAATATTATCCCTTTGCAACCATTTTGATATGGCATCTGTTATTTCCAAGTCTCAGATGGGGAGAATTTGATTGACTCCTCCCTCTTTCTTATAACCCAGTGTCCTTCAGATGAGGAAGGTTTGCCTTGTTCTTGAATCCTTGCACCACGTTTCCTAAAGTTTGGTGTTCCTGGTCTTAACATTTGTATAGAAACTGACGAGATCTGATTAGAGGTATATAGAGGTATAAATGAGCCATTGGAGGTAATTGTCATCTTAAATGACTACAAGCGGGTGAGGTGGCACAGTGGTTAGCACTGCTGCTTCACGGCAGTTGCTTACCCCAGTCCAACGACGGCATCCCCACATCATGGCCTCACAGCGCCAGGGACCCTGGTTCAATTCTGGGTCGTTGTCTGTGTGGAGTTTGCACATTCTTCCCGTGTCTGCACGGGTTTCCACCGGGTGCTCCGGTTTCCTCCCGCACTCCAAAGATATGCGGGTGAGGTTGATTGGCCATGCTAAATTGCCCCTTAGTGTCAGGGGGATTAGCGGGGGGTAAATATGTGCGGTTACAAGGATACAGCAGGATCATTGTTAGTGCAGGCTCGATGGGCCGAATAGCCGCCTCCTGCACTATAAGGTTTCTATGATTCTATATCTAACCTCCATTGCATAATAGAAAAAACCCCGTTAACGTTTGCTGGAATATTATGGGCAGACCTCCTTACTTGTAGAATAAAGTGGCGAACATCAAACATAGCCATCGACTTGGGCCATTCCTTTTCTTTCTCTCTCTGCAGATTTTATTTCAGATTTATAGCACCCTGAAGCATTTTGCTTTAGTACATTGTATTCCGTGCTTGGTCTCATAGTTAATATATTTGTTTTCTGTTTGTAATAGGGAAATTGGACTCCAAGATTCATCAAGGCATGAAGAAGGGGTTAATGCGGCAAAAAGAAATTACAGTGGGGGAAAGAAAAGCAAATGGGGACCTGTCTCGTTCTGGAGTGCTTTGTGGCTAAAAGCCCTACAGCTGGTAATTTAACAACCTGTCATAAAATCTACAGTCATTCACCCAATAAAATCTGAATCCACGATCCACTGAGCTTCTAGTGCATTTACCAGCCACTCGGACTCGACATCTGACAACCCAGAAATGCAAGAACTTCAGTACTTAATAATACAAACAACATGCAATTCACAAAACCTGGCCATTTAACAGAAAGCCTTTTAAAAAAAAAAATTGACATTCCAGTAACCCTGCTACATGATTACTCTCCTATTGCAGGGCAATGAATCTCTGAGATTTCTGCAGTCTTGTTCAGCTTAACTTGCTTCATTGATTAAAGGAGTTGACACAATGTCTGGAACCTATTTCCTTATGACCCTGGTTTCCAGTAACGAACCTGAAATATTCATTTTGCTTCATCTTCAGTTTCTCACCAACATAGGTTGATGGGTTCCAAGGAAAATTCTGCGCCGGGCAGTTGGTGAGTTAAGCAGCAGCCCTGAAGGCTGGGATCATCATCATAGCATTAAGAAAAAAACATTCCAACGGTGTAGGAACCACGAGGAAGGATGTGGGTGTCACTGGCTAGACCAGCATTTATTGCCCATCACGAATTGCCCCTAAGAAGGCGGTGGGGAGCTGCCACCTTGAACTGCTACAGTTCATGTGCTGTAGGTACACCCACTGTGCTGTTAGAGAGGGAGCTCCTGGATTTTGACCCATCAACAGTGAAGGAACAGCGATTATATTTACAAGTCACGATGGTGCATGGCTCTTGGGGCACTTCCAGGTGGTGGTGTTCCCATGTGTATGCTGTCCTTGTCCTTCTAGATGGTAGTGGGTCATGGGTTTGGAAAGTGCTGTCTAAGGAGCTTGGTGAGCTCCTTCAGTGCATCTTGCAGATAGTCCACATTGTTGCCACTGTGCATTGATGGTGGACAGTGAGTTTTGCTGGATGGGGTGCCTGTCATGTGGGCTGCTTTGTCCTGGATGGTGACAAGTTTCCTGAGTGTTGTTGGAGCTGCACTCATCCAGGCAAGTGGAGGGGATTCCATCACACTCCTGACTTGCGCCTTGTAGATGGTGGACAGGCTTTGGGGAGTCGGGAAGGGAATTACTGCAGAATTCCCAGCCTCTGATCTGCCCTTGTAGCTATAGTATTTATATGGCTAGTCCAGTTCAGTTTCTGGTCATTGGTAACCCCCCTGCGTGTTGATAGTGGGGGATTCAGCAATGGTAATGTCATTGAATGTCAAGGGATGATGGTAAAAATTCTCTCTTGTTGGAGATGGTCATTGCCTAGCAGTTGTGTGGTTTGAATGTTACTTGTCAGCCCAAGCCTGGATATTGTCCAGGTCTTGCTGCATATGGACATGGACTGCTTCAGTATCTGAGGAGTTGCGAATGGTGCTGAACATTGTGTAATCATCAGCAAACATCCCCACTTCTGACCTTATAAAGGAAGGAAGGTCATTGATGAAGCAGCTGGAGATGGTTGGGCCTCAGACACTACCCTGAAGGACTCCTGCAATGATGTCCTGGAACCTTCAACAATCACAGCCATCTTTCTTTGTGCTAGACATAACTCCAACCAGCGGAGACTTTCCCCCCAGATTCCCAGTGACTCCAGTTTTGCTAAGGTTCTTTTGTGCCACACTAAAGGTCAGTCACTCTCACCTCTGCTCTGGAGTTCAGCTCTTTTGTCCATGTTTGAACTAAAAGGTCAATGACCCTGACAGTACCTGAACTGAGCATCAGTGAGCAGGTTAGTGCTGCTTGATAGCATTGTTGACAACCCTTTCCATCACTTGACTGATGATCGAGAGTAGACTGATGGGGCAGTAATTGGCCGGGGAGGATTTGTCCTGTTATTTGTTTGGGACATACCTGGGCAACTTGCCACATTTAGGTTAGATGCCAGTGTTGTAGCTTTGGCTTACTGCCCATCTTTATTTGCCCTGAGAAGGCGACGTGTGCCCTCCAGCAGCTGCTGATAGTGTGGCTCACGTGGCCATTTCAGTTGTAGTTGAGACTCCGCCATGTTATGGAGTTCAAATCATTGCAGCTCAGAGGGAGGCCAATTATTCCACCGAATCCATGGCAACTCTCGGTGGAGCAATCCAGTCAGCCCCATTCCCCCACTCTCTCCCTGTGGTCCTCCAAGTTTATTTCCCTCAAGTACCTCTCCGATTTCCCTTTGAAATTATTCATTGCTTCTGCTTCCACCACCCTTGTAGGCAGCGGGTTGCAGGTTACGGAAACCTAGAAAGCAAGAACTGGAGGAGGCTATTCGGCCCCTTGAGCCATCTCCGCCACTCAGTATGATCATGGCTGATCTTTATCTCAATGCCATACTCCTGCTCTCTCCCTGTACCTCGTGCTGAACAACCTCACCTTTACACTGAGCACTACAGTGCAAGTAAAACTACCTGAATATTGTGAATACTCTGAAAATTTGCAAGAAGCAAAATGGCATGTGAACTGTACCTCCAATGGCTCTCAGAGTTGCCCTTTTTGAAACACAGGGATTTCCATATGAAGCCAATTACCCAACTAGTTATAAATCTAGAAACATAGTAAATAGGAGTGGGCCACTCTGCCCTTTGAGCCTGCTCCACCATTCATTATGATCATGGCTGATCATCCAACTTCGTAACCTATTCCCATTTTCTCCCATATCCTTTGATTGCTTTAGCCCCAAGAGCTATATCTAACTATATAGTTCCTGAAAACATACAATACTTTGGCCTCAACTGCTTTCTGTGGTAGAGAATTCTACAGGCTCACCACTCTCTGGGTGAAGAAATTTCCCCCCACTTCAGTTCTAATGGTCTACCCCATATCCTCAGACTGTGACCCCTTTGTTCTGGACACCCCCACTATCGAGAACAAGTTCCCCACATCTACCCTGTCTAGTCCTCTATAGGTTTCTATGAGATACCCCCTCATCCTTCTAAACTCCAGCAAGTATAATCCTAACCGACTCAATCTGTCCTCATACGTAGGTTCTGCCATCCCAGGAATCGATCTAGTAAACCTTTTCTGCACTCCCTCTGTGGCATAGACATCCTTCCTCAGATAAGGGGACCAAAACTGCACACAGTATTCCAAGTCTGGTCTGACCAAGGCCCTGTATAACTGCAGCAAGACATCCCTGCTCCTGTACTCAAATCCTCTCGCTATAAAGGCCAACATACCATTTGCCTTCTTCACTGCCTGCTGCACCTGCTTGCTTATCTTCAGCAACTGGTGTACAAGGACACCCAGGTCTTGTTGCACACTACACTTTCTCAATTTATAACCGTTCAGATAATAATCTGCCTTCCTGTTTTTGCGATCAAAGTGGAGAACCTCACAATCCACATTATGCTGCATTTACCATGCATTTGCCCACTCGCCCAGCCTGTCCAAATCACACTGAAGCATCTCTGCATCCCCCTCACAACCCACCCTCCCACCTAACTTTGGGTCATCTGCAAATTTGGAGAAATTGTATTTAATCTCCTCTTCTAAATCATGAATATACATTGTGAATAGCTGAGATCCCAGCACTGATTCCTGTGGCACCCCACTAGTCACTGCCTGCCATTCCTACTCTGTGTTTCCTATCTGCCAGCCAGTTTTCTATCCATCATAATGCACGTCCCCAATCCCATGTGCTTTAATTTTACATGATAATCTCTTATGTGGGACCTTCCCCCCACCCCATCAATTCTATTCGTCACATTTCAAAGAATTTCAATAAATTTGTCAATCATGATTTCCCTTTTGTAAATCCATGTTGACTCTCCGATCCTGTCAGTGTTTTTCCAAGTGCTCTGCTATTAAATCTTTTATAATGGACTATTTTCCCCGCTACCAACATCAGGCTGTGACAACTCTATAATTCCCTTTTTATCTCTCGACCTCCCTTTTTAAATAGTAGGGTTACCTTAGTTACCCTCCAGTTGGGGGTATGGTGCAGTGAAAATAGAGCTGTTGAGTAATCATAGCAATCAGTCTCTACCAGTTCATCCACAGCAGTGCCAGAAATGCCACAAAAACGGCACTGATGGATTCAAAGATGTTTGACCAGATTACCCCGCTCTTCAAGCACAGGCCGTGCCCTCAGCTTCTGCTGTTTTGGACTGGGTGAAACATCTTGACACCTAATCCCTTTTCTAATCGTTAAAAAACAGCAACATTACGGCACGGTGGCACAGTGGTTAGCACTGCTGCCTCACAGGGTCAGGAACCCAGGTTCGATTCCCCGGCTTGGGTCACGTCTGTGCGGAGTCTGAACGTTCTCCCCGTGTCTGGTCCTCTGGTTTCCTCCCACAGTCTGAAAGACGTGCTGGTTAGGGTGCATTGGCCATGCTAAATTCCCCCTCAGTGTACCCGAACAGGCGCTGGAGTGTGGCGACTAGGGGATTTTCACAGTGACTTCATGAAAGCCTACTTGTGACACTAATAAACTTATCATCCCGCCTTCCCTTCCAGCGTGAATGTGCCCAATTTGCATAATCGGCGCCCCTCATCTAACCTCTGCTCTCAGTCATTCTGCTAACTCTCTTGTGTATCCTGTCTGTAAACAAAACAAAAAGCTGCAGTCGCCAGTGGGTAGTTTCCTGAAGGATATACTTTTCATACACCGATGGCAGGATAGGAAAAGGGATGGCTGATACTTTTGTTGTATCCCTTCCTCTCCTTCCCTCTGTCCCACCTCTATCATTTTCTCAACTCTCAACCATCCGCTGCTGTTGGCACGATGTTCCATGGTGACAAATCTGTCAGTGGAGCAGTCCCCACTAATGCATTTCATTCTCTGGTAAGCTTGACTGATAAGGGGGAAGAATAATAGCTCCTCGTTATTAGGGGTGAGGCACCTCGTTATGTCATTCTATATATTTCCCCTCCCTCCCCAGCCCCCTTACCAGCTCGATAATTCTATTGTGCTTTGGATATCTTTATGACAGATGGGGCCATTTATTTCCAGGCTTCTGTAAATAGTACTCTGCAAAGCAGTCATCAACAGCTGTGTGAGAATGGGCTTGAATCGATTCTTCCTCACTGCCTGTGGTGGTGCACCTGAGGCACTCCCCATGCTTGCATGGTTGAGATTCGGGGTTTTCAAAGCTTGTAAGTGCTTTCAGATACAAATCT
Source organism: Mustelus asterias (assembly GCF_964213995.1). Lineage (NCBI taxonomy): Eukaryota > Metazoa > Chordata > Chondrichthyes > Carcharhiniformes > Triakidae > Mustelus > Mustelus asterias. The sequence continues at coordinate 108,925 of NW_027591029.1, read as the reverse complement.
GGATCCTACCACTGTGTTTTGAACAGTCCATTGATGTTGTTACTGCATTACCGGCACCGCTTGTTCGCTTTCCATTTAGTTCCACTGCAGTGCATGGTACCAAAGACAAAAAAAAATCAAAGCACACTCTTACACCCTAATACTTCACTTATTTAGGGAAAGGAATTTTTAAAGTCTATTTTTGTTATAGCTGTTTTCCTGGATGTGTGCTCCAGCGCTTGGAAGATCAGCAGTAAAAGACCTCTCTCCAAATAAAAACTGTTAGTCATTAAACAAGATTAATAGAATGTTCTGACGTGGTAATTAATATAATTATGTGCCTTACTGTGCAGGGACTGGAATCCGAGCAAGGCTGTCTTCAGTTCGTGTTTAATATTTAAAAAATAGGCTGTCACTTACTGAAGTGAGCTGTTCATTAGCTTAGTGCTTGGTTTGGGCTGAAGTTTTAACTCTGTCGTGGTGCAGTGAGGGGAGGGCTGTGCTACTGGGGGAGCCCCCCCATCCCCCATGCTTACAGATATCGATGTAAACTCAGCTGAATTAATCGCATGGCACGGGGCAGATATTAAGAATTCATTATTTCTGTTCCTCTGACGCTGCGGAAGATGTTTTTTTCTCTTCGGGAATGCAAGGTGCGAAGTCCTGGGTTTGTGACGAATAGGATTATCTAAACGTCCTCTCAGTCAGATTTTGGAACGCTCCCTCTCTTCACTTCCTGCTTCACTCCACTGGGTTGCTGCTGTGAGTGTGGACAGACCAGCCTCCAAACCCTGCGGCACTGCTGCTCTCTGTTATTGCAGATTGGCATGCTCAGACAATCCGCAACGGAGACAGACCTAACCGTAGCAAATTACACATTGGCGTCTAAAATATCCGCACGTTAAAATTCACTGATGGCATCATGCAGCTTGGAGAGTGGTAAGGGGCACTCTTTGGTTAGCCAATGCTGCCTGGAGGCTTCATCACAAGATCTGCTGCGTCCACCCCCTGCCCCACCCTTGCATTCCAGCCATTGGTTCCCCAACGTAATCATCTTCATCTTCTCAGAGCCAGCCAGAAAGCAAACTGTCTCCCAATAAAAACAAAGAAATGCTGGATGATCTCAGCAGTGATGTGGAGATGCCGGCGTTGGACTGGGGTGAACACAGTAAGAGTTTTAACAGCACCAGGTTGACCTGAGTGGGTTCTCAGCAGGTCAGGCAGCAACTGTGGAGCGAGAGACACTCTTGTGGGAAAGTGTCATACACACTTGAAACATTAACGTTCTTTCTCTCTCCTCAGATGCTGCCAGACCTGCTGAGTTCCCCACCCCCGCAGCATTTTCTGTTTTTGTTTCAGATTTCCAGTATGCGCGGCATTTTGCCTTTAACTATCTTGTTGTTTCCTGATTGGATGATTCCAGTTGGTCAAACAGTCTTTGTTTCACAGCCAAGCAGAAGTCTTCAAACGGAGTAGTGTTTTTAAAAAATAAATGGGCGACACGGTGGCACAATGGTTAGCACTGCTGCCTCACAGTGCCAGGGGCCTGGGATCAATTCCGGTCTCGGGTGACTACCTGTGCAGAGTCTGCATGTTCTCCCCATGTCTGCGTGAGTTTCCTCCGGGTGCTCTAGTTTTCTCCCACAGTCCAAAGATGTGCAGCTTAGGTGGATTGGCCGTGCTAAATTGCCCCTTAGTGCCCAAAGATGTGCAGGTTAGGTGGATTGGCCGTGCTAAATTGCCCCTTAGTGCCCAAAGATGTGCAGGTTAGGTGGATTGACCATGCTAAATTGCCCCTTCGAGTCTCAAGATGTGTAGGTTTGGGGGATTGGTGGGGTTAATATGTGGGGTTACAGGGATAGGACCTGGGTGGGATGCTCTGTCCAAGAGTCAGTGCAGACTCGATGGGGCATATGGCCTCCTTCTGCACTGTAGGGATTCTATGATGTGTGAAATGCGGCTGTTGTTGGCAGCAATGGTCCAGACTTCAGGGCAGTCCCGTAGGGTTGGCGCCCTCAGCACATGAGGAAGTTGAGCTGATTATCATTTTTGCAAGTGGCCATGTTATTTTGTCGTGGTTCTGCGATGCAGTCCAGGCCTGAACCTCATTTAGAATGTCAGCAGTAACCCGAGCAGTCACAAAGTGATCGTGGCTGAAGTGATACATTACCCCCTGGTTAGAAGCCTCACTATCGGAATTTACCTCAACTGTTATGGAGCATGCTTTGAATTCTCGGGTAAACTATAAATTCTATTTGACTGTTGGTGCATACGCCACAGAATACGCACATTAACGAGTCATGTTGGTACAACTGATCAATGATTCCTGTATTCAGAATGAAACTTGCGTTTCTATCAGTCACCTGATGAAGAGGCAACGCTCCGAAAGCTCATGCTACCAAATAAACCTGTTGGACTTTAACCTGGTGTTCTAAGACTACTTACTGTTCACAGAGAAGGAAAGGAGAGGGTGCAGAATGTAGTGTTACAGTCACAGCTAAGGTAGAGAAAGATCAACTTAATACAAGGTAGGTCCATTCAAAAGTCTGGTAGCAGGGAAGAAGCTGTTCTTGAGTCGGTACTTTTGTATCTTTTTCCTGACGGAAGAAGGTGGAAGAGAGAATGTCTGGGCTGCATGGAGTCCTTGATTATGCTGGCTGCTTTTCTGAGGCAGCAGGAAGTGTAGACAGAGCCAATGGATGGGAGGCTGGTTTATGTGATCTGTATATTGATGTTGGGTTGAGGGATAAGTATTGGTCAGGACACTGGAGAACTCCCCTGCTCTTTTTCGCGATAGGGCCATGGGATCTTTTGCATCTACCTACGAGAGCAGACCCGTTCTCTGTTTAATGTTTCATTTAAAAGACTTCAGCAACGCAGACTCCCTCGGTATTCACCACAGGGGATCAGCTACACACCACCGAGGACAAGGGATAGGCAACAACTGTACCCTCACCACCCTCAACCTCATCGCAAGAGCAAAATCAAAACACATCAGTGTGGATCTTCTGGAGAGTGACAATCAGTATCGGGTTGCTACTCCGCTGAGACTTGTCCCCTCCTCGATACTGCTCCACATTTCTTGCAGGGTCTCGCGAGTCTGGCTTTCCCAGAAATGCGGAGCACAACGTCCATCAGAGAACTCCAACGCAGTGTCATTGAGTTGGAAGGAAGACACATCTTTTTTACAGCACTAGCTGTAAAAGTTCAAGTGAGTGGATGAATGAATGAATGGTTGGGACGACAGGATGGGCAGGTGAGTACGATAAGTCCGCAGGGTGGGTGAGGTGGTGGGTAGGTGGGTCAGGTTGAGAAAGATAGGCTGGGAGCTAGTTGGGTTAGGGTGCTGAGGGATAGTCAGGTTGGATTGGAGGGGTGGTCGACTAGTTGGGAGGGTTGTTGGGTCAGGTCAGGGAGAGTGGTTGGGAGGTAATTGGAGGCTGGAGAGTTGTTGGGTTGTTGCGGGGGGGGGGGAGGGGGGGGGGCGGGGGGGGGGGGGTGGTTGGTGGGGTCCAGTGTGAGACACTGTAGGGGGTCAGTTGTGTAGTTACTCAGGAGTTACGCTCAGTTTTAATCTGTCTAACATTTCCTGGGTAACCATTAAAATAAGTACATCGGAATTGTCCATTTGTGGAGGGTCCCAGGGCGCAGGGGAGTTGCAGGAAATTCCCACGGAAACCAGTGCAATACAGAAACTGGAAGATCTTGGCTATCGTTTCGAACTCGGAGATAGGATAAATATGACTTCAGATTTGACATCATCCAGTCTGTCCAGTGGTCACAGTGTCCAATGCAGATTGCTCATGGCAATGAGGATGTTTGTCTCAGAAGGATTTTCTTTGTGTCAGCATCCTCCTTGAGTCAGTGTTTGTCTGATGCTAAAACAGGCTGCTTGAAATCCTGAAATGTCTCGATTCACCATCCACCAGTAATTCATGGTGTGTCATATCGATAAAGATTCCCAAAACACGAATTTCTACTTTGTTTTATTTCTGACTGGAAATCGGAACACTATGGATTTGAAATTTGCATAATTCACAAGTAACTTTGCAATGCAAAGGCCAAAAGGACTGTTTGATACACAAGTCAGGCCTTGTGTGAGCATGTATAAGAAGAATATTCTGTTAAGCGTTATTGTAATTTCTTGCAGATTAACAACTTGCATACATGTTTAACACATCAAACAGTGCCAAGGTAAGTAACAGCAGCTTGATTGGACAGAAATTAACACTGGCTCAAAAAAGGAAACAGTAAAACAGGTTGATTATAAGCAGTATGTTACAGGAGGAATGAGTGTTTGAGATGGAATTCTTGACGTTGGGCCGAGATGGCTGAAGGTACAGCCACCGATACAGGGGCAATGGATGTGGGGAAAGCAGAGTTGAAGGAATGCAGAGTTTGTGGCAGGTTGTAGGGCTGAAAGAGGTTACAGAGATGAGGAACCATGGAATAGAATCCTACAGTGCAGAAGGAGGCCATTCAGCCCATCGAGTCTGCACTGACCACAATCCACCCAGGCCCTATGCCCATAACTCCATGCTTTACCCTAGCTAGTTCCTGACACTAAGGAGCAATTTATCATGGCCAATCCACCTAACTTACACATCTTTGGACTGTGGGAGGAAACTGGAGCACCTGGAGGAAACCCACGCAGACACGGGGAGAATGTGCAAATTCCACATGGACGGTGACCCTAGCCCGGAATTGAACATGGGTCCCTGGCGCTGTGAGGCAGCAGTGCTAATCACCGTGCTGCCCGTGAGGTAAGGAAACAGGAATTTGATTGGAAAAGAATTTGAAGACATCATGTACTTTCAGTAATTACAGGGGTCTGGTGCTGTATTTTAGACCACTTGAGCTCCAAGTTTGTTTCTTTGGGGAAGTGGCGGAAGGATTCCTGAGCTGATTATCAGCCCATTGAACCACGTTATGGATGCTCCTTCCGTGACCAACAAGTTAGACTTGAGCCCGGAGCCAGAGGTTGGGGTGGCACCACTGTGCCACAAGACCTCCCTTAACTGATATGGGAAGATTACACAAACCAGCAATGAAATCCCTGGAGTTTAGTAGGGGTGAATTGATTCAACTTTTCGAGATGTTAAGGAGAACAGATAGCATCGATCGAGATAAATTGCAGGGTGGGGGAATCCAAAGTAAAGTTTATTTATTAGTAACAAGTAGGCTTACATTAACACTACAATGAAGTTACTGTGAAAATCCCCTAGTCGCCACACTCTGACGCCTGTTTGGATACACAGGGAGAATTTAGCCAATGCATCTAACCAGCACGTCTTTCGGACTGTGGGAGGAAACTGGAGCACCCGGGGGAAACCCACGCAGACATGGGGAGAACGTGCAGACTCCGCATAGACAGTGCCCCAAGCTGGGAATTGAACCCGGGTCCCTGGCGCTGTGAGGCAGCAGTGCTAACCATCGTGGACTAGGCAGCAGTGTTTAAAAATGAGAGGCAGAGTTTTCAAGATTGAAACCACTTCCACACACAAAACATGGTGGAATTCTCCTCGGCAAACAGCAATCGATGCGAGATCAACTTTTGATTTGGAGTCTCAGATGGATAGATTTGAACCATAGCTATGAAGGAATTTGGAGCGAAGGTGAGGTGTGTGGAGTTGGGTGACAGATTAGCCACAGTGGTGGGACAGGCTCGAGGGTTTAAATGACCCTCTTTTGTTCCCACCCGCAAGAGAATAAGTCAGAGTTGGCACGTGAAGCTGAGTCAGATGGTCGCCTCCAAGCAGAGGAAGTGGAACATAGTTGACATCCGGCGTGATCTCCAGTGGCTGATAACACAACAGAAAGGGTAATTATTAATCCCGAGCACGTTAATCTGATTCACAGCGTGTGTGAGGCAAAGATATCAATTCACGAGAGACTGTGAAGCTGCCTTCTTGCAGCGAGTGTCAAACATAAAGTGTTGGCAGGAAGCCAATCACACCTCATGAAAAAAATGATTGAGATCCTCTTCAAAACGATTGCAATTACCGAAATAATTATAATTTAAAATAATGATATATTGCTTGAATATGAATCTAACCGTGCACTAACACAAGTAGCAGAATACATCGTCTTGAAATAATAAGCAATGCATTTAATAACAATTAGGGAGTCCTGCAGATGCTCCACTCATTAAACCTTCATCCAGTGCTGATCACTTAGCTCTGTCCTTCCTCACAGAAAAATAACTGTAAATCAAAAGCTGCCTGATGATAACCACTTCCAATGATGCATTACAATACCACTCATCAACTCAGAAATAAACTCCTGTCAGCTTTGCAGTGTTTCAAGAACCTCTCTTATCCTTAGTCACGGATGGTAATTTAAATCTCTGCTTGCTCCTTCAGAACACAGCCCCAGAGCCATATTTCAGACCCTGAGATATAATTAGACTGCCCATTTTGGACTGATTGAATATAATAGGAGGTTAACAATAATTAGGATACAAGATGTGGCGCTTAGGTCTGCCCTGATGTGTTTCTAGATGCCCTGCGATCCATGGAGGTCACTGTTTAAATTGGAGGCAAGCAAGTGCTGTTTAAGTGAATACAAACAGCCTGGAGGGAAGTGCAATAAAATTAAGATTGGTATTGTGAAGTGGCTTTTTTTTTTGAAACAGCGAAGAAGCTTAACTCTGCCTTGTCCCTCCAATTGCAATCTCTTGTAGCTTTACAAGGTCTTGTGACTCCTCACCTCAACTCGAGAGTTCAGCAGTGACATTTGCAATTCTTTTAACTTACAAGCTGGTAGGTGCAATTATTTCCTCGTGTGTCTAAATGAATGATTAAGAGGCTTGTTCCTGCACCCCTGTGGTCACTGGTTCAAGCCTGCATTCTACCAATGTTCTAAGTATGTATGGTGATGGGTTTCATCTGCAATGGGTTGGGACTATATAATTCAGCAATGAAGTGACTGATTTAACAGGATCCCTGGAGACTAAGTCTAGAGACTGGTGTTGCCGACCCATCTCCAACAAGAGAGAATCTAACCATCATTCCTTAACATTCAGTGGCATTACCATAATTAATTATTGGGCAGAAACTGTACTGGACCAGCTCTATAAATACTACAAGAGCAGGTCAGAGACTAGGAATCCTGCAGCGAGTAACTCACCTCCTGACTTCCCAAAGCCTGCCCACCATCTACAAGGCACAAGTCAGGAGTGTGATGGAATATGACTGGATGAGTACAGCTCCATCAACATTCAGGAAGCTTAACACCATCTTGGGCAGAGCAGCTCGCTTGATTGGCACTCCATCTGCAAACATCCACTCACTGCACCACCAATGAACAATGGCAGCTGTGCGTACTATCTACAAGATGCACTGCAGAAACTTGCCAAGGTTCCTTCGGCAGCACCTTCCAAACTCACGACCACTACCATCTAGAAGGACAAGGGCAGCAGGAATCCTGCAGCGAGTAACTCACCTCCTGACTCTCCAAATCCTGTCCACCATCTACAAGGCACAAGTCAGGAGTGTGATGGAATACTCCCCACTTGCCTGGATGGGCGCAGCTCCAACAACACTCAAGAAGCTCGACACCATCCAGGACAAAGCAGCCCATTTGATTGGCACCCCTTACACAAACATTCACTCCTTCTGCCACCGACTCGCATCAAGATAGCCACTGGACAATGACAGGAATCCACATCTGTTACTGAACACCCTGTCATAAACAACGATGAGTTATTTAAATGTGCCACGGTGCTTCACTGGAGAATTATGCAAAGCCATATAAAGAGATATTAGGTCAGAGGAGGAAAATGAGGTAGGTATTCCACAGCTTGGGACCTGGAAAACTGAATGTGCAGCTACCTTGATGTGTACCATCTACAAGATGCAGGAACTCATCAATGTTTCTTAGACATCACCTTCTAAACCCACAACGATGACCATCTAGAAGGATAAGGGCAGCAGATGCATTACCACCTGCAAGTTCCCATCCAAGCCACACATAGAACAACAAAGAACAGTACAGCACAGGAAACAGGCCCTTCGGTCCTCCAAGCCTGTGCCGCTCCTTGGTCCAACTAGACCAATCGTTTGTATCCCTCCATTCCCAGGCTGCTCATGTGACTATCCAGGTAAGTCTTAAACGATGTCAGCGTGCCTGCCTCCACCACCCTACTTGGCAGTGCATTCTGACTTGGAAATATATCGCCGTTCCTTCATTATTGCTGAGTTAAAATCCTGGAACTCCCTCCTTAACTGCACTGTGGATGTACTTACATCACATGGACTGTGGATGTACTTACGTCACATGGACTGCAGCGGTTCAAGAAGGCGGCTCACCACCACCTTCTCAAGGGCAATTAGGGATGAGCAATAAATGTTGGTCTCGCCAGCAACGCCCACATCCCTTGAATGGGGAAAAAAACCTTCAGGATTATCCTGGTGTCTCCAGAAATTAAAGATTAAACTTCACAACAGGACACAGCTGTGAACAATCAAGGGGCAAAATCATGGTGATATTGACAAAAAATGTTTTTCATTTTTTTTGAAACTGTTTATTGTTTATGAAGATATTGGTGATGATGGGGGAGGGGAAAAGCCATTTGAAATGATCCAATTGGGTGATAGAGCCTGTTTGCTTTCTGATTGGCCATGGAAGGCGGTCCCCCATGAAGCTGAACACGTCAGGCAACCAATAGTGTGAGAGTGTGGGGACTGGGTGATTTGAGGTGGGAAGTCGTGTGATCAGAGTTGGCAACTCAAGTGGCGACAACTGGCAAGAACTTAACTCTCCTACACGTTCCACACTCCTCTGATGTCTCAGTGGACAAATTAACTGGCTGGTTTGTTCTTCGGCTAAACAGAGCAGGAAAACCAAAGGCTTCAGTCAAGGAAGTGAGCCAGCATTATAATTCCCCTCAACGTTGCAGAGCAAGGAAGGAGAGTAATCATTAAAGGTTCTTAATCTTCATTGCCCTCCAGTGATGAAAACGGTCTGTGCGTTACCAGTTGAAGATGGAATTGGGATTTGCTTTCTCATCCTCAGGTTGAGTTGGCCACTGGTTTAAGTGAAGGATAGAGATGAAAGAGAGCACCTTTGGAGTTGTACTGAAGTGTCAAAGCATCCCTTCAAGGGGTGGGGTAGAAAACTCAGATTAAAGATTGTGGCAGGGATGAAAGGTTTTAGTATGGACCATACACCGACAACAATCCCACCCAGGCCCTATCCCCGTAACACCATGTTATTTACTCTCCTAATACACCTGACACTAAGGTGCAATTTAGCATGGCCGATCAACCTAACCCGCACATCTTTGGAGCGTGGGAGGAAACTGGAGCACCCGGAGGAAACCCACGCAGACACGGGAGAAAGTGCAAACGCCACACAGTCGCCCGAGGCCGGAATTGAACCTGGGTCCCTGGTGCTGTGAGGCAGCAGTGCTAATCACTGTGCCACCATGCTGCCCTATGAAGGGGTAATTTAGCATAGCCAATCCACCTAACCCACACATCTTTGGACTGGTGGAGAAAACCCACGCAGACACGGGGAGAACGTGCGAACTCCACACAGACAGTGACCCAAGGCCGGAATTGAACCCGGGTCCCTGGCGTTGTGAGGCAGCAGTGCTGACCACTGTGCCGCCCCGTGCTGTTCCTTCAAGGTAGAAGCAAAATACTGTGGACGCTGGAACCTGAAACAAAAACAGAAAATGCTGGAAAAACTCAGCAGGTCCGACAGCATCTGTGGAGAGAGAATAGAGCGGACATTTCGAGTCTGGACGATTCCGTCAGCTTTGACGAAGGATCATCCAGACTCGAAACGTCCGCTCTATTTTCTCTCCACAGATGCTGTCGGACCTGCTGAGCTTTTCCAGCATTTCTTGCTTTGGATGCAGGTTTCCTAGCTGCTTCTATAAATAGTATTGACACTATCAGGAAAGGGCAATTGAAATCACCTGGCAGAAGCGGGGATAATTTTGACGTACCTTATATTTTGTGTGATTAGCTCAATATTTACTTATTTGACCACCCTAACTTGTGGCCGGGCATAACCTCCTGTGTCATCAGTGCGAGTGTCCTGAAGGGACCTCTCTGCTCAAATTGCCATTTGAGTCTCCCAGGCTAGCAGAAGCACAATAACCTTTTCAATAACATTTACTTTATTAAGTGTGGTGTTAAAGTGATTTGCTGGAGCGTTGCCTAGCAACCTGTCTATCCTTGTGGCAGAAGCGATCATTAGCTTGTCAGTTCCCAAAAAAAAAGATGAGTTGCTCGCTGACAATTCCTCGCCTTCCTCATAGACTGCAACCTTCCTGAGGGATTTCACTTTCCCTTCAGGATTCTGTTTCAAAGACGTTTCTCTTCTGTGGGAATTGACTCAATCATCTTAAGGGTTTAATTCAAGTGAATCATAGAATCCCTACTGTGCAGTAGGAGGCCATTTGGCCCATCACATCTGCACTGACAACAATCCCACCTCGGCCCCGTGTAACTCCACAAATTTACCCTACTAATCCCTCTAACCTATGCATCCCGGGACACTAAGGGGCAATTTAACATGGTCAATGCACCTAACCCGCACATCTTTGGACTGTGGGAGGAAACCGGAGGAAACCCACGCAGACACGGGGAGAACGTGCAGACTCCACACAGACAGTGACCCAAACCGGGAATCGAACCCGGGTCCCTGGTGCTGTGAGGCAGCGGTGCTAACCACTGTGCCACCGTGCCGCCTGTGCTAGGGAATGGTTGCTCCATGGTTTCACCCTTTTATTTATTGCATCCTTTTATTGTTGTAAAGTAGTCATGAGGGTGAATATTCCCTTTTCAAAGCTCTTCTCACACCTTCTTTGGTATATACATGTGGAGGAGTCAAGGTCGACCAGCTTTGTGGTCAAGTCTTTGTCTTCTTATGAGTAGGAGTCCCAGCATTCACTGAGACTCACTGAGTTTGACACTCCCTCACCAGCAGGTTGACAGGAGAGGAAGCTGTAAAATTCCCCGGATGGCCTTCCCTCTGCTCGCTCCGACATGCCGACGATTTTACTGTGGGAAGAGCAAGGCCTAGTCTGCTCACCCTTGCCCTTAAAGTGGGCAATTGATGGGGCCAATTCTAAGGCTGGAGGGAGGAGTTTAGAAACAGGGGGGAACCACGGTGGTACAGTGGTTAGCACTGCTGCCTCACCGCCAGGGACCCAGGTTCAATTCCAGCCTCGGGTGACTGTCTTTGTGGAGTTTGCACGTTCTCCCCGTGTCTGCGTGAGTTTCCTCCCACAGTCTAAAGACATGCGGTTTAGGTTGATTGTCCATGCTAAAGTGCCCGTTCTTGTCAGACGGACTACCAGGGTAAACATGTGATGTTACTGAAATAGGGCTTGGGTGGGATTGTGGTCAGTTCAGGCTCGATGGGCTGTATGGCCTCCTTCTGCACTGTAGGGTTTCTATGATTCTATGAAAACAGTCACCTTGATCAGGTGCTGTGACACCTCCTTCAATGGATTCCTTTCCACAAAGGGCCCCCACACCCCAACAATGTGCACCACCTCCAGGGGTGCTCCCCCAGCTTCTCCATCAAGACCACCACCCTTTCTCTCATGCTCCCTGTCTTAGGTCTCACCACCCCAACCTGCTGTGAGACCACCCACACTGACGTGATCCTGGTCTCTGGAACTTTGAATCTGGGGACTGATCCCAGTCATAAACAGTACTCCTGACACTGCTAGGTCTACAGAGCTGGCAGTCAGTCAGATTACTCGCAGCTCTCTGAAGCCGGACCTCCTCCCAGGTGAGGGGTGGAAGTTCCGTCTCGAGCCAAGTCATGCTTCTGATTGCTGCGGGGCAACCAGTATCAGCCCACGATGCATTCCCCACTGACCATTAAAATACTGGCTGCTATCTCTCACTCAGACTTACATGGAGATCATTGGCTTTCAGTGACTCACGCTGGTCTCAAGGGCAAAGAAAGCATTGACACAACTCAACTCTGCCTTCCATCAGGTGACCAGTAACAATAAGTTGCCCATGGCCATGCATCGCACCTTCAATTTGATAATACATGTACAGCAATGAGCTGGGTGAGGCTATTACTTTTTCTTTAAGTTACTCCTTCCTGCCTTTGCACTGTGAAGTCATGGACTCTTTCAAATGCTATGAACAGAATTAAACTGAAGGGGAACTTCAAGATGAGTCACTTGAATGGAATCAAACAGACTCCCTGAATAATTTGCATTCTATAAATTCTTTGGATCACCATTCATAGGTCAAAACCACACACCTCAAACGCTTATCCTCTCGGACATTTACGTTCAATTCTTTTGCCTAGTGTGGAATTTTAGAACCAAGTGTAATATGAAACGTATACATCCAACACCCAGCAAGCATTGCCTATTCTGATGTATGATAGGGGTGGGCAACATACGGCCTGGGGGCCACCTGCGGCCCATCTGGGTTCTGAGCGCGGCCCCCACCAGACATTTTGTTGGCCGTTGCCCATGCGTGGGGTTGCCACATTCCACTGATTTCCCCCGTGTAGTTTTTTTTCCTACCAGTGTGACTGAAGTGATTCGCTTGTAAAGCGAGGGTGAGTGAAGCGCGGTGCGTGCTGATTGCTCACAACACTGAATAATTTGCATTCTATAAATTCTTTGGATCACCATTCATAGGTCAAAACCACACACCTCAAGCGCTCCCTCTGTGTCCAAAGTGTCAATATTCCTTTTGTTTTTACCACTTGAAGTTGATGACTATTAATAAATGATGAAGCATTTTCTACAATTCATTATGAAACATTCGGTGTATTAAATGTATTTAATCTTATTCATGGGGACACGGTTAGTGAACAAGCCCAGTTTCAATCTTGCGACCCATTGAGATGAAGGAGGGTCACTGATGTGGCCCACTCACTCGCCTAGATTGCCCGTCACTGCTCTATGTTCCCACACCCAGTCAAAATTGGATATTGACGACCAACCTCAGGGTGGGGAAGAATTGCTTGTTGATGGGTGGCACTGTGGCACAGTAGTTAGCACTGCTGCCTCACAAGGACAGGGACCCAGGTTCGATTCCCGGCTTGGGTCACTGCCTGTGTGGAGTTTGCATGGGTTTTCTCCGGTTTCCTCCCACAGTCCAAAAGATGTGCGGGTTAGGTGGATTGGACATGCCAAATTGCCTCTTAGTATCAGGGGGACTAGCTAGGGTAAATGCATGGGGTTACGGGGATAGGGCCTGGATGGGATTGTGGTCGGTGCAGATTTGATGGGCCAAATGGCCTCCTTCTGCACTGTAGGGATTCTATGATGTGACTTCCTGTCCCAGCTACATAGAGACTCAGCCCCAGGCACTTGTGAAAAGTTGTTCATCTTAATGTTTCAGAAGGCTCTGTTTTTTGCCCCATTCTTCCCTCCCTCCCCAAATCCTGCCACCCGAGGTGGCCACCTAGTTCACCTAATTATCCCACCAGCCTTTCCTCAACCTCCCCACAGGGTGACCAACTTCTGGGGACATCCAGTCCCAGCAACCTGTCAGCCTCCGACTGCTCCTCAAGCTCTGATACCTTGAGCTTCCACACAAGCAGTCACTGGTCTGCGGTGATCCCACAACATGAGGCATCGAGGGACCTCCGAGTTTAGTCTTCAGCTGTGCAAAATAAAACTTTTCCTCCTGAGGTTTCGTAAGATCAAACACAACAACTTCTGGCACTCATGTAGAACCTGAGGCTAACGAAAGCTCTATGCAGCAATCCTGCTGGGGTTCAGCCGCGCGCTGCCCTGACTTTGCACACTTCGCTGTACTTGCTGCTCAAAATTAATATCTGGTGAATAATTTCAACTCTGTACGGGTTTGATATAGCCCCGCTGCCACTGGGAAAAATAGCCAATCACAGAACACCGCCTAATCTGATCAATTAATTGTTACCAGCTCAAAGGGAACTCGCAAAGAGAGCCCATATAACCGTGAGGTGTGTTGGTTCACAGACTCCATAGATGCATGTGTGTCTCTTGGATCTTGTGCTGTCCGTGGACCGTGTAAGCTCTTCCAGGCTGCAGCCCCTCCTGAGTTTTCTGAAGAATCTGTTACTTTTATTCTTGGTTGCACTTCAGCCCCACGCTACTTATCTTCGATCACCCGATGGAGGGGGTGCGGGGGGGATCTCCTCATGGGCCTGCTCCTGGGCTTAGTTATTAATAGATCCAGGCAGCGGGCGGTCGAGGGGGGTTGTCTGTCCCGACTGTCTGCTCCTCTTCTGTGCCTGTGTTCCCTGCCAGGTATCTCTGACACGGGAACACGCGGTGGCTACCGGCACCATCGAGGCTTTCTGTACCCAGTGGGCACTGCGGGGGACTGGGGTGTGTTATCGACCCCTTCAATCACGTTTAGTTTCGATGTTTTAAATTTTCTTTGAGATTCTATTTACTTTGATGCACAAAAGATTTATCAGGATGCTACCAGGACTTGATGGTTTGAGTTATAAGGAGAGGCTGGATAGACTGGGACTTTTTTCTCTGGAGCGTAGAAGGCTGAGGGGTGACCTTATAGATGTCTATAAAATAATGAGGGGCACAGATCAGCTAGATAGTCAACACCCTTTCCCAAAGGTAGAGGAGTCTAAAACTAAAGGACATAGGTTTAAGATGGGAGGGCAAAGATACAAAATGGTCCAGAGGGGCAATTTTTTTCACACAGAGGGTGGTGAGTGTTTGGAATGAGCTGCCAGAGGCAGTAGTAGAGGCGGGTACAATTTTGTCTTTTAAAAAGCATTTAGACAGTTACATGGGTAAGATTAGTATAGAGGGATATGGGCCAAATGTGGGCAATTGGGGTTAACTTCGTGGTTAAAAACTGGGTGGCATGGACAAATTGGGTTGAAGGGCCTGTTTCCATGCTGTAAACCTCTATGACTCTATAACTACATTTTTAATTCCACAGCCTATCGATGTAGTTTATTTGGTGAATGCAAAGAAGCACAAGCAGGGGACTATGTAAGTAATTGATGTGCACAGCACGACATTTAGCCCATTGTGCTTGTGCTAGTTTCGGTAAGACCATTCAGTTAGACCCACCCATTCTACCCCCTGCCCCCCTTTCTCCCCTCCCATGCTCCTTACCTTCCCATTCCCCCTCCCATTCTCCCAAGTAATTCACCTCCTGACCCCACTAAAGCCAGTCCACCATCTACAAGACTCAAGTCAGGAGTGTGATGGAATACTCTACACTTGCCTGGATGAGCGCAACTCCAACAACACTCAAAGAGGCTCAACACCATCCAGGACAAAACAGCCTACTGACTGTTACCCCTTCCACAAACATTTAATCCCTCCACCCGCAATAAACAGTGGCAGCTATGAGTACCATCTACAAGATGCATTGCAGGAGCGCACCACACTGCACATTCCAAACCCATGACCACAACCATGTAGAAGGACAAGGGCAGCAGATACTTGGGAACGCCACCTGGAGTTTCCCCTCCAAGTCACTCACCATCCTGACTTGGAAAGATATAGTCATTCCTTCACTGTCACTTGAGTCATAATCCTGGAATTCCCTCCCTAACAGCACTGTGGGTGTACCTACACTTCAGGGATTGCAGTGGTTCCAGAAGGCGCTCACTACCATCTTCTGAAGGGAACTTGGGATGGGCAATAAATGCTGGGCCTAGCCAGCGACGTCCAGATCCGGGAAAATGAACTTAAAATAAATATTTCCTCTCCAAAGCTTCCACACCTAGCCTAACATGTGGACACAGTTCTCCAGTTGGGCCTCACCGGTGATTTGAGAACAAGAGCGGAAAATGCTTTAAAATCTCAGCAGGTCTGACAACATCTGTGGAGAGAGAATAGAACCAACGTTTCGAGATTGGATGCCCCCTCATTAGAGAAGAACACAAGGAAAATCGGACAAGATTTACATGGTGAGTGGGTGGCTGGGGTAGGGGGAACTTTTATCTCAGTGATTTGAGAAGGCTTTGTGAGCACAACCTCCTTATTTTTGTACTCTTATTCGGAAAGCCAAATGTTTGAATTCTTTGCACAGAGGAACCTTACACTATTTCATTTTAGTGCGTGCGGCGTACTGAGAATGATGGGGAAAGTGTTGAATAATGGAGCAATGATGAAAAATTCATAACAGTCTTGGAAGAATTTATCTCACTTTCCTGTAGATAATTAGATCTAGAGTTACAGCATTTTTTGGGCTTACAGTTTATTATCATTCAATACTTGTGGACAAGACCCACTGTATTCCTACTCCAGGCTTTTGCTCCATTCCTCATTGTCTTATGGGACAGGATTTTTATTTATTCATTCGTGAGACATGAGCGTTGTTGGCTGGGCCAACATTTATTGCCCATCTCTAGTTGCCCGAGGGCAGTTGAAAGTCAACCACATTGCTGTGGCTCTGGAGCCACATGTAGGCCAGACCAGGTAAGGACAGCAGATTTCCTTCCCTAAAGGACATTAGTGAAGCAGATGGGTTTTTCCAACAATCGGCAATGATTTCATGGTCATCAGTAGATTCTTTATTCCAGATACTTTTGCAATGGTTAACTCTGCTGCCTCACAGCGCCGGGGACACAGGTTCAATTCTGGCCTCGGGTGACTGTCTGTGTGGAGTTTGCACATTCTCCCTGTGTCTGCGTGGGTTTCCTCTAGGTGCTCCGGTTTCCTGCCACACTCCAAAGATGTGTTGGTTAGGTTGATTGCTAAATTGGCCCTTCGTATCAGAGGGATTAACAAGGTAAATACGTGGGGTTACGGGGATAGGGCCTGGGTGAGATTGTTGTTGGTGCAGACTCGATGAGCCGAATGGCCTCCTTCAGCACTGTAGGAATTCTATGATTCTATGAAATTCCATCATCTGCTGTGGCCGGATTCAAACCTGGGTCCCCAGAACATGAGCTGAGTTTCTGGATTAAAAGTCCAGTGATGATACCATTAAACTATCACCTCCCCAGTTCCTGCCATCTCAGGAGTTGGTGAGAATGCACCCCCACTGATATTGCCTGTCCCACAGTCAGTTAACGCTCCAAAGAACATGAATTGGCTGGAGGCGGGACCAGAGGAAAGCCCCACCTCAGAGAGCTGCCAGCCCATCTGATTGGCTGTCTAGTCCCCAGCAGCACCGGGAGCTTCAGTGGACAGGACAGGGATTGCAAGCAGTCTGCACACAGATTGCACTTCCCAGGAGTCCAGGACCAGGCACATTTTGAAGGTGGGGGGGAATCTCAGGGTGGGGAGCAGAGGTGAGACCTGGCAGGGCTGGGGGAAAGGGGAGAGGGGGTGTTGGTGGATGAAACACCCTCAGTGGCCAGAACTTTTGGGAGGAGGATGCCTGATATTAAAAGGATGATTTTGATTTGATTTATTATTGTCACATGTATTGGGATACAGTGAAAAGTCTTGTTTATTGCGCACTATACAGACAAAGCATACTGTTCATAGAGAAGGAAACGAGAGAGTGCAGACTGTAGTGTTACAGTCATAGCTAGGGTGTAGGGAAAGATCAACTTAATGCGAGGTAGGCCCATTCAAAGTCTGTTGGCAGCAGGGAAGAAGCTGTTCTTGAGTCGGTTGGTACGTGACCTCAGACTTTTGTATCTTTTTCCCGACGGTAGAATGTGGAAGAGAGAATGTCCAGGCTGTGTGGGGCCCTTAATTATGCTGGCTGCTTTTCCGAGGCAGCGGGAAGTGTAGACAGAATCAATGGATGGGAGGCTGGTTTGTGTGATAGACTGGGCGTTGTTAACGATCCTTTGTAGTTTCTTACGGTCTTGGACAGAGCAGAAGCCATACCAAGCTGTGATACAACTAGAAAGAATGCTTTCTATGGTGCATCTGTAAAGGTTGGTAGAGTCATAGCGGACATGCCAAATTTCCTTAATCTGAGAAAGTAGAGGATGTTGTTGATGGAAGTGCCCCTCACCCCCTCCCCCATGCCTTCCCACTTGAGGTCTGAGTGGGCTCACCTTCTGGGCTCCCTCCTCCCCGCACTGCCTCTGAATTCCTCTCAACAGTCTAAAAATGGAAAGAAACTACCCTTAAGTGGTCCTTAATTGGCCACTTACCTAGACCACACCTGTCCCACTGTTAGATTGTTGAGAGGTCAGGCAGGTGAGAGCCCAGCGCAAAGGCCATCCAAAGAATTTTATGCCGACCCCTCCGTCCCCCTCGCATGCCTACAAACCCACCAACAGGCAAATGTGAAATTCTGCCCATGAAGGCAGTTCTTAGCACTGACAAGCTCTGTGGAACAGCCATCACGCACCAAGGTTCAACCGGTTTGACCTTTGACACATTCAGATGCATGTTCTCACTGAAGGGGGTGTCCTATTGGCTGTCAAACAAAGTTCAAGCAATCGTCAATTACTTCCCAATGCCAACTGCAACATTTCGACCAACCTTCCAGCTGTAACATTGGGCAGAATTGTCTGGTCCAGTTTGACAGGATTCCTTGTGATGTTGTGGAGGAAAAGTGAAGAATTTAGTATTCAGGATTATGCTTTATCGCGGTCACATTTCTAGCATCTCTGTTCTTTGATGAATTCCGAAATTCTCTGTTCTGGCTGATGAATAGTCAATATCTTTTCCCAAAGGTAGGGGAGTCTAAAACTAGAGGGCATAGGTTTAAGGTGAGAGGGGAGAGATACAAAAGTGTCCAGAGGGGCAATTTTTTCACACAGAGGGTGGTGAGTGTCTGGAACAAGCTGCCAGAGGCGGGTACAATTTTATCTTTTAAAAATCATTTAGATAGTTACATGGGTATGATGGGTATAGAGGGATATGGGCCAAATGTGGGCAATTGGGATTAGCTTAGGGGTTTTTAAAAAAAAATAAGAGCGGCATGGACAAGTTGGGCCGAAGGGCCTGTTTCCATGCTGTAAACCTCTATGACTCTATGACTCCAGTTGGACCCTGCTTCAGCCTATGTGCTGTGTCCTCTCTTGCTGACTGACATTCTATCTCTATCTTGATCTCACTCCAGGGACTGTCCCTTCCTACTGATCGCAGGTTATATCCCGGGGAACATAGGAAGGAGGCCATTCAGCCCTATGAACCTGCTCTACCTTTCAACAAAATCATGGCTGATCTCACCTTGCCGCCTGCACCCTCCCCACTCACCCCAATAATCTTTGACTCCCTTGTGTATTGTGATGTTAGTAGTGCAATTGATATATATATATATAAGATGATTAGAGGTTTAGATAGGGTGGATAGTGATAGCCTTTTTCCTCTGATGGAGAAATCCAGCACGAGGGGGCATGGCTTTAAATTGAGGGGGGGTAGTTATAGAACCGATGTCAGGGGTAGGTTCTTTACCCAGAGGGTGGTGAGGGATTGGAATGCCCTGCCAGCATCAGTAGTAAATGCGCCTAGTTTGGGGGCGTTTAAGAGATCCGTAGATAGGTTCATGGATGAAAAGAAATTGGTTTAGGTTGGAGGGTCACAGTTTTTTTTTTTAACTGGTCGGTGCAACATCGTGGGCCGAAGGGCCTGTTCTGCGCTGTAATGTTCTATGTTCTATGTTCTATGTTCTATATATGTTTAAGGGGAATGTTTAAAAATTCAGCTTTATTTTGCAGGCAGTCGGTATGTCTGGCAAACATTTGGCTCCGATGTTGTAAAAGCAGGATCATTACTCATTTTAGCTCTGCAAGTGTTTGCTTAGATAGAGCAAATAGACTTTTATTTACACACAATGTCCCCATGAATGTTTTGATCAGAGGGATGGAATGGGGATTAGGTGCTGATGTGGGTAATGGGAGGAACTGAAAAAACAGTTTTGCAGTTCTGGCTGAGAATTGGGGCAGCACGGTGACACAGTGGTTAGCACCGCTGCCTCACAGTGCCAGGGACCCGAGTTCCATTCCTGGCTTGGGTCACTGTCTGTGTGGAATTTGCACGTTCGTCCTGTGTCTGTGTGGGTTTCCTCCAGGTGCTCTGGTTTCCTCCCACACTCCAAAGAAGTGTGGGTTCGGTTGATTGGCCATGCTAAATTGCCATGCTGGCAGGGTAAATATGTGGGGTTACTGGGATGAGTAGGATTGTTGTGGGCGCAGACTCGGTGGGCTGAATAGCACTATCGGGATTCTATGAAGATAGAGGCTTCTGCAAGCTGCTCTGAAACTTATTGTCTCTCCGAAAGCTTCAAGACTGTTGACACAATTTATAGCAAGTATGCCTGGGTTTGCTAACTGTATTTATTTAAAAGTGGATTTGATCTATGCTTGAATGGAACTTATTTGCAACTGGTAGTCATAAGCTAGAAAGCAAAGCTTTCTTTCATTTTAAAATATTGTTCAACTGTTAATGGTTAAGCTGCTACATTTATTAGTTATATTTAAACTGTGTTATTAAATAAAGTCTGTTTTACTATAAAAGATCCCTAATTTGTCAGAGGAATTACTCCTGAAACGAAGCATCTTTTCCTCACATTTATGCCACAATAGAACGATTATTGGGCTCTACTCTGGCTTCATAATATAATTTGGGGTTCGGGTCCAGGACCCTAACAGTGTCAACATTCTGTCTAACTCTGCCAAGAATTCATGGTGGGAGATATAGGAAGGAT
Source organism: Mustelus asterias (assembly GCF_964213995.1). NCBI lineage: Eukaryota > Metazoa > Chordata > Chondrichthyes > Carcharhiniformes > Triakidae > Mustelus > Mustelus asterias. Next base: position 88,415 of record NW_027591029.1, on the reverse strand, counting down.
ATCAGAGGTAGGTTCTTCACGCAGAGAGTGGTTGGGGTGTGGAATGGACTGCCTGCAGTGATAGTGGAGTCAGACACTTTAGGAACATTTAAGCGGTTATTGGATAGGCACATGGAGCACACCAGGATGGTAGGGAGTGGGATAGCTTGATCTTGGTTTCAGATGAAGGTCGGCACAACATCGTGGGCCGAAGGGCCTGTTCTGTGCTGTACTGTTCTATGTTCTATGTTCTAAGAATAAATTCAGTGACCCAGCCTCCATGAGTTTCCCAGGAAGAAAACTCCACAGATCGATGACCTTTCAAATTCTCCTAATCTCCGTCTTGAACAGTAGATGTCTTCTTATTAAACCATATCTCCTGGTTCACGTCTCTCCCTCAAGTGGAAACATCCTCCCACTATCTGTACTGTCTATTCCGTGAGGATCTTACATGTTTCAATAAGATCACCTACCTTCTAAACTCCAATGGGTATAGGCTCAACAAAAACATCCCAACCAAGTCTAAAAAAGGAAGGAGACAAAAGGCGGGTAACTATAGGCCGGTCAGCTTAGCGTCTGTAGTAGGGAAAATGCTGGAATCCATTATTAAAGAGGAGATAGCAGGGCATCTGGATAGAAATGGTTCGATCAATCAGACGCAGCATGGATTCATGAGGGGAAAGTCGTGCTTGACGAACATGTTGGATTTTTATGAAGATGTGACGAGGGCGGTTGATGGAGGAGAACCGGTGGATGCGGTGTTTTTGGATTTCCAAAAGGCGTTTGATAAGGTGCCCCATAAAAGGCTGCTGAAGAAGATTAGGGCACACGGAGTTGGGGGCAGTGTGTTAAAGTGGATTGGGGACTGGCTATCCGACAGGAAGCAAAGAGTCGGAATAAATGGGTGTTTTTCCGGTTGGAGGAAGGTAACTAGTGGCGTGCCGCAGGGATCGGTACTCGGGCCGCAACTATTTACCATTTATATAGATGATCTGGAGGAGGGGACGGAGTGTAGGGTAACGAAGTTTGCAGACGACACAAAGATAAGTGGAAAAGTGAATCGTGTGGAGGACAGAGAAGATCTGCAGAGAGATTTGGACAGGCTGAGTGAGTGGGCGAGGATATGGCAAATGGAGTATAACGTTGATAAATGCGAGGTTATACACTTTGGAGGAAATAATAACAAATGGGATTACTATCTCAATGGAAACAAATTAAAACATGCTACCGTGCAAAGGGACCTGGGGGTCCTTGTGCATGAGACGCAAAAGCCCAGTCTGCAGGTACAACAGGTGATCAAGAAGGCAAATGGGATGTTGGCCTATATCGCGAGGGGGATAGAATATAAAAGCAGGGATGTCTTGATGCACCTGTACAGGGCATTGGTGAGGCCGCAGCTGGAATACTGTGTGCAGTATTGGTCCCCTTATATGAGGAAGGATATATTGGCATTGGAGGGAGTGCAGAGAAGGTTCACCAGGTTGATACCGGAGATGAGGGGTTTGGATTATGAGGAGAGGCTGAGGAGATTGGGTTTGTACTCGTTGGAGTTTAGAAGGATGAGGGGGGATCTTATGGAGACTTATAAGATAATGCGGGGGCTGGATAGGGTGGAGGCGGAGAGATTCTTTCCACTTAGTAAGGAAGTTAAAACTAGAGGACACAGCCTCAAAATAAAGGGGGGTCGGTTTAAGACAGAGTTGAGGAGGAACTTCTTCTCCCAGAGGGTGGTGAATCTCTGGAATTCTCTGCCCACTGAGGTGGTGGAGGCTACCTCGCTGAATATGTTTAAAGCGCGGATGGATGGATTCCTGATCGGTAAGGGAATTAAGGGTTATGGGGATCAGGCGGGTAAGTGGTACTGATCCACATCAGATCAGCCATGATCTTATTGAATGGCGGGGCAGGCTCGAGGGGCTAGATGGCCTACTCCTGCTCCTATTTCTTATGTTCTTATTTCTTATGTTCTTATGACTCTTAATTTTTTATTTATTTACCAGTGTCACAAGTACAAAGAAAATTACAGCACAGGAACAGGCCCTTCGGCCCTCCAAACCTGCACTGACCATGCTGCCCGACTTAACTAAAACCCCCGACCTTTCCAGGGACCATATAATGTATATATGATTATATATAATTATACACCTATAATGTAAGTAGGCTTACATTAACACTGCAATAACGTTACTGTGAAAATCCCCGAATCGCCACACTACAGTGCCTGTTGGGGTAACACTGAGGGAGAATTTGGCACAGCCAATGCACCTAACCAGCACGTCTTTCGGACTGTGGGAGGAAACCAGAGCACCCGGAGACACAGGGAGAACGTGCAAACTCCGCACAGTGACCCAAGCTGGGCATCAAACCCGGGTCCCTGGTGCTGTGAGGCAGCAGTGCTTGCCAGCCACTGTACCACCCCTCTAATGCCACTCTGATGCTCCCCTCTCTGCTCCACATGTCAACAAGATCATTGCTCTCGGCAACATCTCTTCGTGCTCTTAAGTAGAATATCTCCCTCTTCCGACAAAGCTCTCCCTTCCTCACTTTTCCCCCATCTCTCTGAGCTATCCTGGGGAAGGAGTGTGAAGTGATGGTGATGGTTTATCACTTTTTTACCTGAGTGTAGAAGCACAAACGATGCAACGTGACAGGAATGTTTGCAGTTGAAGTAAATCGTTAATGGATTTGAGATCGGAGCTTTCAGCACATTGTGTCGCTGGCTGGCCCAGCATTTATTGCCCATCCATAGTTGCCCCTTGAGAAGGTGGTGGTGAGCTGCCTTCTCAAACCCCTGCAGTCCCTGTGGTGTAGGTACATCCACAGTGCTGTTAGGGAGGGAATTCCAGGATTTTGACCCAGCGACAGTGAAGGAACGGCCGATGTATTTCCAAGTCAGGATGGTGAGTGGTTTGGAGGAGAACTCCAGGTGGTGGTGTTCCCAGGTATGTGCTGCCCTTGTCCTTCTAGATGGTAGTGGTTTGATCTGATTTGATTTGATTTGATTTATTATCACGTATTAGTATACAGTGAAAAGTATTGTTTCTTGCTCACAATACAAAGCATACCATTCATAGAGAAGGTATGGAGAGGGTGCAGAATGTAGCGTTACACAGTGTTCATGAGTTTGGAAGGTGCTGTCTCAGGAACCTTGGTGAGTTGCTGCAGTGCATCTTGTAGATGGTACACACTGCTGCATCAGTGGTGAAGGGAGTGAATGCTTGTGGAAGGGGTAGCAATCAAGTGGGCTGCTTTGTCCTGGATGGTTTTGAGCTTCTTGAGTGTTGGAACATGCTCCAGGCAAATGGAGAGTGTTCCATCACACTCCTGACTTGCACCTCGTAGATTGTGGACTGGTTTTAGCGGGGGGAGTCAGGAGGTGAGTTACTCGCTGTAGGATTCTTAGCCTTTGACCTGATCTGGTAGCCACAGTACTTATATGGCTGGGTCCAGTTCAGTTTCTGGCCAATGTTAAGGCCAGGATTTTGATAGTGGGGTATTGAGTGAGGGTAATGCCATTGAGTGTCGAGGGGCGATGTTGAGAACCTCTCTTGTTAGAGATGGTCATTGCCTGGCACTTGTGTGGCATGTATGTTACTTACCACTTTGGGTCCATTTATCTAGGTATATTGGCATTGGAGGCAGTCCAGAGAAGGTCCAATAGTTGATCCCGGGTATGAAGGGATTTTCTTACGAGGAGTGCTTGAGTAGGTAGGCCTGTACTCATGGGAGTTTAGGGATGGCATGATGGCACAGTGGTTAGCTGCCCCACAGCGCCAGGGTTCAATTCCAGCCTTGGGTCACTGTGTGGAGTTTGCACATTCACTCTGTGTCTGCATGGGTTTCCTCCGGGTGCTCCGGTTTCCTCCCACACTGCAAAGATGTGCAGGTTAGGTGGAGTGGTCATGCTAAATGATCCCTTAGTGTCCCAAGATGGATAGGTTAGGGAAATTAGTGGGGTAAATATGTGGGGTTACGGGGATAGGGCCTGGTTGTGATGCTCTGTCGGACAGTTGATGCAGACTCAATGGGCCGAATGGTCTCCTTCTGCACTGTAGGGATTCTATGAAGAAGAATGAGCGGTGACCTTATTGAGACATACAGGATTCTTGGGAGGACTCGACGGGGTAGATGCTGAGAGGTTGTTTCCTCTTGTGGGAAAGTCTAGGACCAGAGGGCATAATCTCAGAGTAAAGGGGTCGCCCATTTCAGACAGAGATGAGGAGAAATTTCTTCTCTCAGAGGGTAGTGAATCTGTGGAATCTTTTACCACAGAGGGCTGAAGAGGCCGGGTCTTAAGTATGTTCAAGGCTGAGATAGATTTTTAATCAGTAAGGGAATCGAGGGTTATGGGGATAAGGCTGGAAAGTGGAGTTGAGGATTATCACATCAGATCAGTCATGGTCTCATTGAATGGTGGAGCAGACTTGATGGGCTGAATGGCCTCCTTCTGCTCCTATGTCTCATGGTGCCAGCTTTTCAACTGGGACTAACAACTCTAATCTCATTCCACAGTAGTCTATATAAATAGATGTAGAAGCAAAATTGATTTTACAGTTGTTGTACACCCTCTCTGAGAAACTGAATAGCGAATTGAAACCTTTTAATCAAACTGCTGGGGGTGTGGGAGCAAATCTTCTGCTGGGGGTGTAGGAGCAAATCTTCTGCTGGGGGTGTGGGAGCTGTAAAGGCTTTGAAAGGTCAGGGAGTTTCAGCTGACTGGCTCTCTCCAGCTTTATCTGGTGTCCACAATCTATTACCTTGCGGTGTTCAGTTGACACGTGCTAAAGAGGATTTCCCCAGCTGTGTTTGCTGTTCGAAAGCACAGCTGCCTCTGGGTTCCCATAAAGAAGTTGCTGAGGCAGAAAACGAGATCTACATGTGCCACTAACTGCATTCTCTCCAGTGAGGGAACCTCTCCCCATCCCTCGAGAACGTGAGTAGATGAAACACACATTGCCTGCCTAATCTGGCATAGTCCGGGGTGATTGATAGCCACGGGGGAGCGTACATGTTAGCAAATGGCCTTCAGATGGCCCAAGGCTTTGTTAAGAGCACGAGGCAATATTGTGAAGTTGGGGAGGGGGGCGTTGGGGGAAGTGGCTGCCGTGAGGGGAATGGTCAGGGAATTGGTTGCTGTGAGGGATATGGATATGGTTGCTGTGAGGAATATTGAGCTGAAAGTCGATCCTGCTACATATCATGAACTGGGACCGAGAGCCATTGCGCATAAAATATAGGAGCAGAATTAGGCCATTCAGCCCATCAGGTCTGCCCCGCCATTCAATCATGGCTGGTAAGTTTCTCAACTTCATTCTCCCGCCTTTTCCCCACAATCTTTGAACCCCTTATCAATCAAGAACCTATCGATCCCTGTCTTAAATACACTCAATGACCCGGCCTCCATAGCCTTCTGTGGCAAAGAGTTCCACAGATTCACCACCCCTTTGGCTGAAGAAATTCCTCCTCATCTCAGTTCTAAAGGGTCGTCCCTTTACTCTGAGGCTCTGTCCTCAGATCTTGGATTGAGACTGAGACACACTCAATGTCCAGCTGTGTGTTGCTCACGAGAGAGGGAAAAAGCTTGGAGTGCCGAGGCAGTTGCAAGGGAAAGGAGACGTTGCTGTTATTTTTTTTACCCAGAATTCTGAAAGTAAGTGCCCGCAAGAGTGGGAAATATCTAAATGGTGACCGCAATAGGTCCGTAATAAAGCTTCTGTGATTTGGTGACGATTGGGCTAACTGATGAGGAGTTCTATACACACTATCCCTGCCGGCACTCAGTTCCTCTCACTCTTCCCATCACTGTGGTCTTTGATCAAGATGTGGAGATGCCGGCGTTGGACTGGGGTAAGCACAGTAAGAAGTCTCACAACACCAGGTTAAAGTCCAACTTTAACCTGGTGTTGTGAGACTTCTTACTGTCTTTGATCAACTCAGATTCTCCTCCCCTGCTGGTCGTTGAGATCAGATTCTCGTCTCTTGCTCATTTATCCTGGCTTTTCCTCCATTCCAGAGAATATTTGCACTCCAGAATTTCCACTTATTTTCCCACAGCTCCTCACGTTAGAAATGTTGCTTGCTAAAACTGCTTTAGCAAACGGCAGCAGTGCTAATCACTGTTCATCTACGGTAAGTCCCTGGATTAATGTCCACTCATTTCAAGTTCTTTAAGATTGTTAAAAGAATAGGGATAATATACCTGTTTAACATTGCAAGGTTCATGTAACATTGTTTGTCATAGACTTCCTGTTCTGCAGCCTGTACGTGCACAGAACATTTACATAGAAACAGAAATAGAAGAAAGAGGAGGCTATTCGGCTCTTTGAGCCTGCGCCACCATTCATTTTGATCATGGCTGATCATCAAATTCAATATCCTGATTCCCCCCTGCCCCCCATTTCCCTTGATCCCTTCAGCCCCAAGAGCTATATCTAATTTCTTCTGGAAATCTCACAATGTTTTGGCCTCAACTACTTTCTGTGGGAGTGAATTCCACACATCCACCACCCTCTGGGTGAAGAAATTTCTCCTCACCTCAGTCCTCAAACTATGACCCCTGGTTCTGGACTCCCCCATCATCGGGAACATTCTTTCTGAATCCACCCTGTCTAATCCTGTTTGAATTTTATAAGTTTCTATGAGATCCCTTCTCACTCCAGTGAATATAATCCTAAACGACTGAGTCTCTCCTCCGAGGACAGACCAGCCATCCCCTAATGTTTCCAGTCCTGTTCTCTGCCCCAAAGTTCCTCTTTTCCCCAGCTCCTCCATTTTTACTTTTTAAGTTCTCGATGTCTGTTCGCACTCCTGCAATTTCTGGGATTCCTGCATCAACTCCAGGATTTCTGAAATGACTCTGGGATTTGTAACTCCACTCCAAGATTTCTGACTCCACTCCGAGATTTTGTGGCACCGTTTGGGTTCTCTGACCCCACTCTGGGATTTCTGTCTCTGCTCCAGGATTCCTGACTCTGGTCTGGAATTTCTCACTCCACTCCATGATTTCCCACTCTGATATTTCTGATCCCCCTCTGGGATTGCTAATTCCACTCCAGCTTTGCCTACACAACTCTCGGGTTTCTGACATCACTCTGGGTTTTTTACATTCTTTTTTGGGTTTCCTTTTCAGACTCACCTGATGAAGGAGCAGCGCTCCGAAAGCTTGTGATAACAAATAAACCTGTTGGACTTTAACCTGGTGTTGTGAGACTTCTTACTGTGCCCACCCCAGTCCAACGCCGGTATCTCCACATCATGGGTTTCCTTACTCAGTTCCTGGTTTTATCCACTCTTCTCTGGGTTTTCCTCTTTATGTTCCCGGTTTTCTGAAGCCGTTCCGGGTTTTATGATTCCATTCCAGGATTTCTTCTCTCCCTTCCAGATTCTCCGAACTTTGTTTCAGATTTTCTTCACTCCGCCCTGGGTATCCTGACTCTACTCCGGGTTTCCTCACTCTGTTTCCTGTCATAGAAAGAAACCCTACAGTGCAGAAGGAGGCCATTCAGCCCTTCGAGTCTGCACTGACAGCAATCCCACCTAAGACCTAGCCCCGTAACACCACATATTTACCCTGCTAATCCCTCTAACCTACGCATCCTGGGACATTAAGGGGCAAGTTAGCATGGCCAATGCACCTAAACCACACATCTTTGGAGTGTGGGAGGAAACCAGAGCACCCAGAGGTTCCGAGTTTCCTCACTCCGTTTCTGGTTTCCCTATTTCCACTGCTAGGTTTTCTTCACTTTAGTCTGGAGTGGATTCTAACTCCAGTCCAGATTCTCTGACTCTGCACCAGTCTTTCCTTTTCCTCACTCTCCTCTTGGTTTACTCCACTCTGGGTTTTCTGACTGTACTCTGAGATACCCCGAACCCACTGTAGCCTTCTGCATTCTAGTTCAGTTTGGTTGTTCACTACTCTGCTCCTGGTTTTCTTTACTTTGCTCTGGGTTATTCTCACTCCGCTCCAGGCATCCACTCCGGGTTTCCCATAGTCCACTCCGGGTTTCCCATAGTCCACTCCGGGTTTCCCACATCCCGCTTCGAGTTTCACTCTGGGTTTCTCTAACTCCAACTCCAGGGTTTTCTGACACCACTCTGGGTCTTCCACACTCTAATTTAGGTTTCCAACTTCACTCTTGTTCACCCCACTCCAGTTTTCCCTGAAGCCACTCTGGGTCTTCCACACTCCGACACCCCCCCCCCCCTCCCCCCTGGATTTTCAGATGCCAATCTAGGATTTCCCTCACCCGCTCTGGTTCCACTCCGGGTTTCTCTGATTCCAGTCCTGCTTTTGCTCGCTTTGATTCGGGTTTTCTGACTCCCCTCCGGGTTTTCCTCACCCCACTCTGTGTTCCACTCCAGGTTTCCCAGATTCTACTCCAGGTTTTTGATGCTCCCACTCCCGGTTTTCCATAATCCGCTCTCTGTTCAGCCTCTGCGGTTCCCTAAATCTACTTTGTGTTTTTTTTGCTCCACTCTGCGTTTGGCTCCGGGTTTCCCTGTTTGACCTCTGAGTTTTCCACACTCGGCTGTAGTTTTCCCTGATTCCATAGAATCCTTACAGTGTAGAAGAGGCCATTCTGCCCATCACATCTACGCCGATTCCGACCATGCATCTTATTCAGGCTCACATCCTGCCCCACATACCCATAGTGCATTTATCCTGGCCAATCCATCTAACCAGCACATCTTTCGGACTGTGGAAGGAAACCAGAGCACCCGGAGGAAACCCATGCAGACAGGGGGAGAACATGCAGACTCTGCGCAGACAGTGACCCAGGCCGGGAATCGAACCCTGGTCTCTGGAGCTGTGAGGCAGCAGTGCTAACCACTGTGCCACCGTGTGAACTCCACACTGGGTTTCTCGATCAGGGCTTTACTCCGGATTTTGCTCGACTCTGTTCCGGGCTCCTGTCTGAGTTTCTTGAAATCCATTCTGGGTTTGTGCTCAATCCCGTCCGAATTCCTTTCCGGGTTTTCGTCACTCTGCTCCGGGCTCCAGTCCGGATTTTCATTGCTCCACTCCGGGTTCCAATCGCACTCCACTCTGGGTTTGCCTTGTTCCATTCCATAAGACCATAAGACAAGGGAGCAGAATTAGGCCACTTGGCCCATCGAATGGCTCCGCCATTCAATCATGGCTGATATTTTTCTCATCCCCATTCTCCTGCCTTTTCCCCATAACCCCTGATCCCCTTATTAATCGAGAACCTATCTATCTCTGTCTTAAAGACACTCAATGACCTGGCCTCCACAGCCTTCTGCGGCAAAGAGTTCCACAGATTCACCACTCTCTGGCTGAAGAAATTCCTCCTCATCTCTGTTTTAAAGGATCGTCCCTTTAGCCTGAGGCTGTGCCCTCTAGTTCTAGTTTTTCCTACTAGTGGAAACATCCTCTCCACATCCACTCTATCCAGGCCTCGCCGTATCCTGTAAGTTTCAATAAGATTCCCCCTCATCCTTCTAAACTCCAACGAGTACAGACCCAGATTCCTCAACCGTTCCTCATACAACAACTTTAGGGTTTTCCTCAATCCGCTCTGGGTTTTCCGGGTGTTCTGGGCTCCAGACTGACTCTGCTCCAGGTTTTCCTCACTCCACTCCAGGTTTTCCCAGCTCCGCTCCAGGTTTTCTTCACTCCGCTCCGGGTTTTCCCGGCTCCACTCCGGGTTTTCCCGTCTCCGCTCCAGGTTTTCCCGGCTCTGCTCCAGGGACCAGTCCCGCTCTGCTCCGGGTTTTCCTCACTCCGCTCTGGGTTTTCCCTGCTCCCCTCCGGGTTTTACCGGCCCTGCTCCGGGTTTTCCTTGCCCCGCTCCGGGTTTTCCTCGCTCCGCTCCGGGTTTTCCCTCACTCCGCTCCGGGGTTTCCTGGCTCCGCTCCGGGTTTTACTTACTCCACTCCGGGCTTTCCCGGCTCTGCGCCGGGTTTTCCAGGCTCCGCGCCGGGTTTTCCCTCACGCCCCTCCGGGTTTTCCCGCCCCACTCCGGGTTTTCCTTACTCCGCTCCGGGTTTTCCAAGCTCTGCTCCGGGTTTTCCCGGCTCCGCTCCGGGTTTTCCCTCACTCCGCTCCGGGGTTTCCTGGCTCCGCTCCGGGTTTTACTTACTCTACTCCGGGTTTTCCTCACTCCGCTCCGGGTTTTCCCGGCTCTGCGCCGGGTTTTCCAGGCTCCGCGCCGGGTTTTCCCTCACGCCCCTCCGGGTTTTCCCGCCCCGCTCCGGGTTTTCTTTACTCCGCTCCGGGTTTTCCAAGCTCCGCTCCGGGTTTTCCCTGCTCCGCTCCGGGCCCAAGTCCCGCTCCGGGTTTTCCCTCACTCCGCTCCGGGTTTTCCCGGCTCCGCTCCGGGCCCCAGTCCCGCTCCGCTCCGGGTTTTCTGGGCTCCCGCTCCCCGGGGAAGCCGCTCGGATCCGGCCAGAGGGAGAGTCGCCGCCGCCGCTGCTGCCGGAGAACCGGGATCCGAGTCCGGGCCCTGCCTCCCGCCTGAAGCGGCCCCCCCGCAGCCTCTAGTCCCCCCGCCGCTCTCCCGCCGTGTCGGAGCCCATGGCCGCGATCCGGTGAGAGCGGGGCCGCCGCTCGGGGAAGCGGCCGGGGAGGGAGTGAGTGAGGGAGGAGGAGGAGGCCCCCGGCGCCGGGAGCCTCGCCTCAGCTTCAGCCCCGGAGCCCGGCTGCCGTCCGGCGGGTAAGTGAGCGGCTCCCCCCCCGGGGCTGGAAATCTCTTTGTTCACCGCTTAGGCCCCGGGTGGGAGCCGGGGGCTGGATTGGTGCACCGTCCCCGGGAAAGGGGTGAGGGAGGGCGGGGAGGGAGGCTTGGGTTGGTGTCGGTGAGGGGATTGAGGGGCAGCTGAGGGGGAAAGGCCTCACTCCCATCCCCGGGTGAGGAGCTTGGGGGGGAGTGGGGGGAATTCAGGGACATTAAACCCCCCACCCCCAAAGCCTGTCTCAGACCCCCCCCCCGACACAGAGAGAGACATTGAACAAGCTGAGCTGCTGCTCTTTGTGAAGCCTCAACCCCCCCAACAGCCTCACTCCCTGCTCCCCAAACCCATCTCCCTCATGTCCCTCTGCTCATCCTGGGGTGGCACAGCGGGTCAGCACTGCTGCCTCACAGTGCCAGGGACCCGGGTCCCGATTCCCGGCTCGGGTCTGTGTGGAGTCTGCACATTCTCCCCGTGTCTGCGTGGGTTTCCTCCGGGTGCTCCGGTTTCCTCCCACAGTCCGAGCGACGTGCTGGTTAGGGTGCATTGGGCTGTGCTAAATTCTCCCTCAGTGTTACCCGGACAGGCGCTGGAGTGTGGCGACTCGGGGGATTTTCACAGTAACTTCATTGCAGTAAGCCGACTTGTGACACGAATAAACATTTAAACATCATCGCTCCCATTACCTTGCTTGCTGAAAACTTACCTCAACCAAGAGGTTGTGGCTTCAAATCCCAGCTCCTTCCCTGCTGCCACCAGACCTTTTGAATGGACCTGCCAGATATTAAGTTGATCTTTCTCTGCGCCCTAGCTATTTATTTTATTTTATCAGTGTCACAAGTCGGCTTACCTTAACATTGTAATGAAGTTGCTGTGAAAATCCCCTAGTTGCCACACTCCGGCGCCTGTTCGGGTACACTGAGGGAGAATTTGGCATGGCCATTGCACCTAACCAGCACATAGAATCATAGAATCTACTGCATGGAGACAGGCCCTTCGACCCAAACTGGTCCATGCCGAAAAAAAAGCCCATCTCAGCTAACCCCATTTGCCGTCTAAGTCATTCCTATCCGTGTATTTGTCCAAATGCCTTCTAAATGTTGTCAATGTCGCTGCCTCAACAACTTGCTCCGGCAGCTCATTCCACATACCGACCACCCTTCATCTTTCAGACTGTGGGAGGGAAGCGGAACACCCGGAGGAAACCCTTGCAGACACTGGGTGAATGTGCAAACTCCACACAGGCAGTCACTCGAGGCTGGAATTGAACCTGGCGCTGTGAGGCAGCAGTGCTGATCACTATGCCGCCTTCAATGTAACACTCCATTCTGCACCCTCTCCTTTCCTTCTCTATGAACGGTATGCTTTGTCTGTATAGCATGCAAGAAGCAATACTTTTCACTGTATCCCAATACATGTGACAACAATAGATTAAAAAGCTTACTCGTCTGAGCGTGGTGACTGTGTGGAGTTTGCACATTCTCTCCGTGTCTGCGTGGGTTTCCTCTGGTGCTCTAGTTTCCCCTCTCACTCCAAAAATGTGTGGGTTAGGTGGATTGGCCATGCTAAATTGTGCCTTGGTGTCAGGGGGATTAACAGGGTAAATACATGGGGTTACAGGGATAGGGTAGGATTGTTGATGGCGCAGGCTCGACAGGCTGAATGGCCTCCTTCCGCACCGTGGAGATTCTATGACTGGGCTCAAACCCACTCGTGAGCCAGGAGATTGTGGTTTCAGCACACTGTTTGGGGGGGGCGGGGGTGGAGGAGAGAGAGAGGTGGTCCTGCAGAGGTGAATGCTTGAAGACTGATCTTTTATTTTCCCCACATCCAACCCACTGTCACACTGTAAACCGATCCAGAAATTGGACTGACGATTGATATTAGGCACTTTGCACCAGAGGTTAGATTACCAATTTCTGGGGTTCCGGGTGCCGCAAACGCTCTTAGATTCTGCACAGCACCCAACATGTAACCCCCCCCCCTCCCCCACAGATAGGAATAAATGATGCTGACTCAGGGCGACCAATCACTCAGCCTTGGCTCAGTGACAGGTCGCCTTCTCACCTCTGTGACAGGTCACGGGTTCAAGTCCCACTCCAGCGACTTGCTCACACCGGCCATCAGGTGAGATGTTAACCCAAAGTCCTGTCTGTCCCGTCGGCTCAGATCCCAGTGGCTTTAGTTTGAGGAGCAGAAGGGTTCCCCTCATGTCCTGGCCAAACTTTATCCCTGAACCTAAAAATACAGACGGTGCACTGGTCATTTATTTCACTGCTGTTTGTGGGAGCTTGTGTGCACAGTTTAGTTGCTGCGTTTCAATAGTATTTATTTTGCTATGCTGTGCTTTGGAACTTGCTGAGGTTGTGAATGGTGCTATATGAGCGTAGGATTTTAATGCAGTGTTTTGTGGTCTGACTGTTTCTTCAGATGCATTCAATGCAATTCAACTTTATTGTTATTGTATAATGTACAAATACAATGAAAAGTGAGCTTGCAGGCTCCCGAGATACAAAAAAAAGCAAATGCAGTAGTCATAAAATAGTTGCTATAGTCATTAAGTGTATACGTGCATATTGCATAATGCCCATCGCCTGGGAATATGTTAAAGAACGGAAGGGGGGAGGGGGACAGTGAATAATACCTTGCTATACGTGCTACATGTGTACTGTTTAAAATGTGCTTATAGAATGTCTGTGGTTCAGGTAGTCATTGCTGCAAAGTGTCTTGCTGGCAGTGAGATGAATTGAGGATTTTCCCCTGACGGTGACCTCTGTCATGTAGAAACTGAGCTGTGTCACAAGCTGGACAACTGTGATGTGATGAGAGTCACCCTGAGCATTCTGTACTTGCTCAGCGGGGTTTTATCTCGATTAATTTTGACGTTTCCCTTACTGGCAGCAGTTTCTGCAGCGAGTGCCAATGATTTGGATATTGTCTCATTGATGAGCAGAGCTTGAGGAATGTTTGATGCTTGGGACTTTTACCAACAACACGGTGAATAAAATGGCCAGTTATTCCAATGTAACCCCCACAGAAAGAGAGAGTTGTGTTTTGGTTTGGGGCCCATGTGAGGTTCCGTTAGAACAGATCGCATCGCCTGTTAACTGATGATTTTTATCTGAAGTTTACTGCTGGCATTTCTTTCACTTGCTAACCTCGCTTTGTCAGGGTCATTAATCCTTCCTTGTTGATGTCCTCGCGTGTCAGAATGTGTGAAGTGTCTTGGTTGATTGCTGTGCTCTCTGCAGGGCAGGTTTGTCCATGTCTGCTGCACCATGATCTGATTCCAGTGCAATCCAGGTTAGAGAGAGACGAATCAGCAAGGACCTGCCTCGTCAGTGTGCAGTGGTCTTTACTGGAAGTAAGTGTGCACAGATATTTGCTGGGGACGGATATCGGCATCACACTGATACCTCTTGCAGCATAATCGGTCGGTCTGAACCATCGAGGCATTGCCGCTTCAGGGTGACAAAAAAATCTGTGCAATCACGCCTCCATGGGGAGTCAGTACCTTTTAAGAAATAAACGGGTTTGAAAGAGGAAATTGGAGAAATAGTGCAAGGTTAGAAAGTTTAATAAAGAATTGAACAAGCTTCCTTTACATACCAATAGAAACTTTTACAGTCAGTTTTTATGTTCCCCGCTTTCTTATTTTCATACTCTATTTTCCCCTTAATCAATTCTTTGGTGGTCCTTTGCTGAATTTTTTGATTTGATTTATTATTGTCACATGTATTCGTATACAGTGAAAAGTATTGTTTCTTGCGTGCTTTACGGACAAAGCATACCCTTCATAGAGGAGGAGAGAATGCAGAATGTAATGTTACAGTCATAGCTAGAGAAAGATCAACTTAATGCGAGGTAGGCCCACTCAAAAGTCTGATGGCAGCAGGGAAGGTGCTGTTCTTGAGTCAGTTGGGGCGTTACCTGAGACTTTTGTATCTTTTTCCTGACGGAAGAAGGAGAAAGGGAGAATGTCAGGGGTGCATAAGGTCCTTAATTATGCTGCCTGCTTTTCCGAGGCAGCGGGAAGTGTAGACAGAGTCACTGGATGGGAGGCTGGTTTGCCTGATGGACTGGGCTTCGTTCACAACCCTTTGTAGTTTTTTGTGGACTTGGGCAGAGCAGGAACCGTACCAAGCTGTGATGCAACTAGAAAGAATGCTTTCTATGATGCATCTGTCGAAGTTGGTGAGAGTCGTAGCTGACATGCCAAATTTCCTTAGTCTCCTGAGAAAGTAGAGGTGTTGGTGGGGCTTTCCTAACTATAGCATCGGCATGGGGGGGACCAGGACAGGTTGTTGGTGATCTGGACACCTTGAAGCTCTCGACCATTTCTACTTTGCCCCAGTGATGTAGGCAGGGACATGTCCTCTTTAAACTGCTCCCAATCCTCAGGCCTATTGTTTTTTCTTGCCAATTTGTATGCTTCTTTCTTGAATCTAATACTATCTCTAAATTCCCTCGTAAGCCATGGTTTGGCCACAGTTCCCTTACCAGTCTTGGGCCAAACAGGAATAAACAACTTCTGGAGTTCACCAATTTGTTCCTTGAATGCCTGCCTGCTGCCTTTCCTTTCAGTAATGTTTTTCAGTGCAGCATGGCTGATTCATGTCTCATACTATCATAGCTACCTTTATTAAGGTTCAGGATCCTGGTCTCATAATCAACTACCTCATGGTCCACCTTGATAAAGAATTTGTTCATATCATGGTCGCATGCGCAATGACTCCACATGTTTGTCTCCCTCTGTCTCTCTCTCTCTCTGCCTTGGCGCCCACTTCAGTCAAGTTTTTATTTGTCTTTTCACATGGCACAAGAGAAGCAAGTGTCCAACCTCTTTCCTCCTCTCTGAGGCACCATTCTCTGTCGAAGGCGTTGTGTACAAACAGGTTATTGCAGACGGTTGTCAATATGTTCAGGAAGTGGCAGTCCTCATTAGAAGCATTTGGAATCGTCGCTCAGTGTGAAGTATAAGATATGGTGCCAAACTTGGATACGACTTTGCCTTCCGACTCTGCGAGTGCTGGCTTCGCCACCGTGGGTGGATGGAGTGAGAACAGCAGGTTTGCTGGTCTCCCTCAAAGGCAGGAAGAGTGAACCGGGGCGGTGACTGTAATCGCGTTCCATATGTTAAAGGTTGCAAGCGCAAGATGAGAAACTGATCTCTCAAAGCGCAGCAATATCTTGCATTCTGCCCTCAGTGCACGATGATTGTTTGAAAACTGTTGCTGAATTTTGAATAATATTTGGTTATATAGCTTTCTATAGTTGGTGGTTATTGAGGGGGAGTTTTTTTTGCTCTTGGGGACTTTAACAATGGGAAGAGATACTGAAGCACGGAATGACAGCAAGCGATAAGCAGCCAATGGCAGACTGATTGAAGTTAAGAGGCTGCTTGGATTTGAGTGATGTGGAGAAATTGTGTCTTCAAAGGATTTGAAGCACTTTTAATACCGTCTGTAAGGATTGTGAGAGATTGATATTTACTGATTTAACCATTGTACCTTAAGAGGATTAGAGGGCACTTGGGGTTGCAGGAGTTTAAGTTACTGATTGTAGTTCATGGATTGTCAGCAATTACGTGGATGTGTTTGGATAGTGAGCACAGATGGTATATACAGGAAAGGAGGAGACAGACAAACATTCGAGTTAGGAGAGGATTAGGCCATTCGGCCCCTTGAGCCTGCTCTGCCATTCAATAAGATCATGGCTGCTCTGATTTGGGGTGGCACAATGGTTAGCGCTGCTGCCTCACAGCACCAGGGACCTGGGTTCAATTCTGGCCTCGGGTCACTGTCTGTGCGGAGTGTGTTTCCTCCGGGTGCTCCAGTTTCTTCCTATAGTCCAAAGATGTGTGAGTTGGGTTAATTGGCCATGCTAAATTGACCCTAGGTTTAGCAGGGTAAATATGTGGGGCTATGGGAACAGGGCCTGGGTGGGATTGTGGTCGGTGCAGAGTCGATGGGCCAAATGGCCTCCTCCTGCACTGTAGGGATTCTATGGCTTCTTTTGTAATCTCAAGCCCACATTCTTGCTTACTCCTGATAACCTTTCACCCCCTTGCTTATCAAGAACCTATCTGCCTCTGCCATAAAAATATTCAAAGACTCTGCTTCCACTGTCTTTTCAGGAAGAGAGTTCCAAAGACTCACCACCCTCTGAGAGAAAAAAAATCACCTTATTTCCATCTCCAATGAATGACCCCTTTTGCACAGTGACCCATTGTTCTAGATTCCCCCACAAGAGGAAACATCCTTTCCACATCCACCCTGTCAATATCCCTCAGGATCTTGTGTTTCAATCAAGTCACTTCTTGCTTTTCTGAACTGCAGCGGATACAAGTCTAACCTCACCAACGTCTCCTCATAAGGCAACGCGCCCATTCCAAAGATTAATCAGTAAACCTTCTCTGAACTGCCTCCAACGTGTTTGCATCTTTCCTTAACTAAGGGGACCGACACTATGTGTAATACTGCATGTGGTCTAATCAATGTCCTGTATAACTGAAGCATAACCTCCCTAACTTCTGTAGTCAATACTCCACACGATAAACGATAACATTCTATTAACTTTCCCAATTACTTGCTCCACCTCTGTGCTAGCCTTTGCAATTTATGCACTCGGCCACCCAGATCCCTCTGCATCTCGGAGCTCTGCAACCTTACACCATTTAGATAACATGCTTTTTCACTCTTACTGCCAAAATGGACAATTTCACATTTTCCTACATTGTGCTCCATTTGCCACATCTTTGCTCACTTATTTTGCCTATCTATATCCCTTTATCCTCTACACATCTTACTATCCAACATATCTTTGTGTCAACTGCAAATTGAACAACCATATCTTTGGCCCCTTCCTCCGTCATTAGTCTAAATGATAAAAAGTTGAGGCCCCAGCACTAATCCCTGTGTCACACCACTCACTATATATATTGTGCCAACCAGAAAATGAGCCATTTATGCCAACTGTTTCCTGTTAGCTAGCCAATCTTCTATCCATGGCAGTATGTGACCCCCTACACCATGTATTATATTTTTTGCAACGGTTTTTGATGTGGCACCTTATCAAATGCCTTCCTGAAATCTAAATACAGTACATCCACTGGTTCCCCTTTATCCATAGCATACATTACTTCTTCAAATAAGTTCAATAAATTAGTTAAACATGGTTTATGTTTCACAAAACCAGACCTGCGATCCATCTTTGTGCAATTAAATGCTTTTTTTAGGTTTGATACTGGCTTTAACTTTTTTAGTTAACCACAGATGGTAATCTTTCTGCTCCTTGGTGATCCTTAGCCCCCAATATTGCCCTGGAATTTTTCTTCCTCATTGGGATATACATATTTTGGGTATTCTGAAATATCCCCTCGAATGTCTGCCGCTGCATCTCCATTGACTTCTTCCTTAGCTTAATTTGCCAGCTCACTTTAGCTAGTTCTTTCAAGCCCTCATTGTTGCCCTTAATTAATTTAAAAATGCTGGACTTGGACCCACTCTTCTCCCCCTCAAACTGAATGTAAAGTTCAGTCATATTATGATCGCTGCTGCCTAGTGGTGCCTTCACTTTGAGTTCATTGATGAGATGAGTTAATTGACATAGATGAAGCGTCATCAACTCCAGAATGGCAATCTAGTTTCCTTCTGGACCAGAGTGTGGACTTGATGAAAGGCCATCTATCAATCATTGCTATTAACCAGAGGATTTGAAAATGTCAAGGCCATGGAAAATAAATTACAGAGGCATCTTACGTCAGCCGCGAAGCTACATAGCATCAGCTAGAGAATAGCCACAGATTGACTTGCTGAACACAGTGCCAGAATTCTGACTTGAGATGCAGATGTAAATAGTGACAGGGCAATATTGGGGGCGAAGGACCACCAAGGAGCAGGAAGATTAGACTCACTGCAAGAGAGACAGTTAAAGAGTGGAGCTATGTTCTTACCCACGACCATCATCCTGGAACCAAAGAAAAGCCAGGCAGTGTGCCTTAATGACTATCGTCCGGTGGCTCTGACATCCGTCATTATGAAGTGCTTCGAAAGGTTAATCGTAGCACGGATCAATTCCGGCCTCCCAGATTGCCTGGATCCACTACAGTTCGCCTACTGCTGCAACAGGTCCACAGCAGGCACCATCTCCCTGGCCCTGCACTCAGTCCTGGAACACTGAGGTAACAAAGACACCATGTCAGACTCCGATTTATCGACTACAGCCCAGCCTTCAACGCCATTATTCCTACAAAACTCAATTCTAAACTCTGTGACCTGGAGCTCGGCTCCTCCCTCTGAGACTGGATCCTGAACTTCCAAACCCAGGCTACAACACCACCTCCACAATCATCCTCAACGCCAGTACCCCACAAGGCTGTGTTCTCAGCCCCCTACTATACTCCTGATACACCTGTGACTGTGTGGCCAACTTCCCCTCCAACTCAATTTTCAAGTTTGCTGATGACACCACCGCAGTGGGTTGGATCTCAAACAATGATGAGACAGAGTACAGGAAAGAGATAGAGAACCTGGTGAACTGGTGTGGCAACAATAATCTCTCCCTCAATGTCAAAACGAAGGAGATTGTCATCGATTTCAGGAAGCGTAGTGGAGAACATGCCCCTGTCTACATCAACGGGGACAAAGTAGAAATGGTTGTGAGCCTCAAGTTTTGAGGTGTCCAGATCACCAACAACCTGTCCTAGTCCCCCCCATGCTGACTCACCAATGCCTCTACTTTCTCAGAAGACTAAGGAAATTTGGCATGTCCGCTACGATGCTCTCCAACTTTTACAGATGCAGCATAGAAAGCATTCTGTCTGGTGGTATCACAGCTTGGTATGGCTCCTGCTCTGACTGAGATCGCAAGAAACTACAAAAGGTCGTGAACAAAGTCCAGTCTATCACTCAAACAGCCTCCCACCCATTGACTCTGTCTACACTTCCCGCTGCCTCGGGAAAGCAGCCAGCTGGGTTTCCTCCCGGGTGCTCCGGTTTCCTCCCACAGTCCAAAGATGTGCGGGTTAGGTTGATTGGCCAGGTTAAAAAAAAAATTGCCCCTTAGAGTCCTGAGATCCGTAGGTTAGAGGGATTAGCGGGTAAAATATGTGGGGGTAGGGCCTGGGTGGGATTGTGGTCAGTGCAGACTCGATGGGCCGAATGGCCTCCTTCTGCACTGTAGGGATTCTAAGAACCCCATGCACCCAGGACATACTTTCTTCCACCTTCTTCCGTCGGAGAAAGATACAAAAGCCTGGGGACACGAACCAACCGACTCAAGAACAGCTTCTTCCCTGTTGCCATCAGACTTTTGAATGGACCTACCTCGCATTAAGTTGATCTTTCTCTACACCCTAGCTGTGACTGTAACACTGCATTCTGCACCCTCTCCGGTATGCTTTGTCTGTATAGCGCGCAAGAAACAATACTTTTCACTGCATACTAATACATGTGACAATAATGAATCAAACAATGGGTGAGCTAACATCAAGTCTAGAGTTGCTATCTGGAGACAAGAGATTCTAAAGATCTGGCAGGGAAATGTGCCGAGATTCGCATTAGTCAAGAAGGAGCAGAACTAGTGGAGAAAATGATCCGAACAGGTTAATTTTCTCATTGGAGGAACTGATTGGATGAGAGAAAGGGAAAAATGGGGATTTGCCGAAGTTTAAAGAGATAATGTTTGGAAAAATGAGAGCTACAAGTTTCTTTTCTGCTGAATACATTTGGTGGATTTTCAAACAGTGCAGACTGACATAAGGGTGTCCCACTGTGTTGGATTGATAAAGACATAAGGTGCGAAAGGAAGAATTGTCTTTTGAAGAGGCTACAGGATTCGAGGATGAAACAATGCCAGAACTGAGGGCTGAAAGAGCAACAATGCCAGAACTGAGGGCTGAAGGGCTATACGCTGCCAGGACTGAGGGTTCCAAATCTGGGGGTTGAAGGGCGATGCGTTGCCAGTTCAGAGATCTGTGGGCAATACGCTGCCAGGTCTGAACCTTGGAGCAATGTGAGAAACAGCACTAGCCATGCTGGGGAGAATAGAGTCAGATGAATGTTTCAGTGTGTGCTGGCTGTAACCAGATTTCAAATCCACTAAACAGGTAGTTTACCAGTGTCGGCTTGTGCTGATTATTGCTCTGATCCGATGTGCCGACCTGTCAAAAGCAGCAGTCCTTTAGCAGCTTAGTGTGTTGGGGTTGTGCAGTTCACAATGATTTGAAATGAATTACAATCTTTTGTTTCTAGTGAATGTCAAAATATTACTCCTCCTATCCTTGGTACCCCACGCAAGAGATAAGTTTTAAAGAGAGTCTTAAAGGAGGAGAGAGATTGGAGAGACCGAGAAGTTTAGGATGAGGATTGGAGAGACCGAGAGGTTTAGGGCGAGGATTGGAGAGACCGAGAGGTTTAGGGCGAGGATTGGAGAGACCGAGAGGTTTAGGGCGAGGATTGGAGAGACCGAGAGGTTTAGGGCGAGGATTGGAGAGACCGAGAGGTTTAGGGCGAGGATTGGAGAGACCGAGAGGTTTAGGGCGAGGATTGGAGAGACCGAGAGGTTTAGGGCGAGGATTGGAGAGACCGAGAGGTTTAGGGCGAGGATTGGAGAGACTGAGAGGTTTAGGGCGAGGATTGGAGAGACCGAGAGGTTTAGGGCGAGGATTGGAGAGCTTGGGGTCCAGGCAGCTGAAGGCATGGCCGCCAATGGCGGAGAGGAGCAAATGAGGGATGGGTAAGAGACCAGACATGGAGGATTGGGGCAATGGATTAGGGCTGGAGGAGGTTTCAGAAATGACTGTGGTGGGATTCCACAGGTAATGAGAGCACTGGCTGCAAAACAATCTAATATCACTCACCCTTCCACCTATATTATAAAGAAAGTAATTCTTCATGTGTCGGCTGTAGAACGAGAGTCGCAGAGTATTATAGAGAGCTCTGCCTCGTGTCCATAGCAGATGTATAATTTTCCAATGTAAACCCCCATATCTGTGGTTCCTGTCTCCCAGCCGCTGCTCTCCATTTACCTGATTAATGCGAGGAGTTTTGTCAGGAGCCGTCTTGCCAACAGAATAAACAGAGGGAAGGTGCAGCTGGTTCCTGAGGCTCACAGCTGTCTGAGGATTCACTGTGTATTTCGTGATTTTTAAAAAAAAAAGTGCATATCAGATATTTAATCGAGGGGTTGGTGTAAAAATGAGACTGTAAACTCTTTAACCTGTTGACCTTCAGGCTGTGTCTGCTTTTGCTTCGCCAGCTAGCTGGGAAAAATAACGTACCAAATGGTACGTGGGTGACTCAGTTGCGTCTCCGGTTGAGGGGTGCCTGCGTGTTTGCTAATCAGTGCCTTCACCGGGGCAGAAGGTGCTGTCAGCTCCTGTGTGATTTGATCCATCTGCCACACAATGTTTGGAAGTCATGCGCAGGAAGGGGAGAGATTTGATGAGTGCTTCCTGAGCACCATATGGTCAGCGTATTTGAATTGAAGTGCTCCCATGGAAATGTGGCATTAACTGTTCTGAGTGTGTCAGTTGCAGGTGTTTAGCTGCAGGTTAGCCAGAGATGGTGCAGCAGTAGAAGAAAGAACCGTAGTAAAGGTTTTCAGCCGAGAGTCTGCAGTGGGTCCCGGTTGAGAGGCGTGGGGATCACAGCGGTCATCACATTTCTGTTTGTCATTCGATTCCTGATATTTTGTCTCTCTTTTTTGACTCTTAATGAGGCAGGTTTTCTATATTTATCTCATCTTAGGAGCTGTTTGTCTCGATTTTAAAACAGCATTCACTGGCATTGCCCGTACTCGCGGCATTTCCCCGTCTTTCAAGTCAGGAGTGTTTCGGGATTTCACAGTAACTTCATTGCAGTGTTAATGTAAGCCTACTTGTGACAAATAATAATGGTACTCTGTGTAATCTCTGTTTAATTTCACTGTGAATGGTGGCTTTGCTTGGAAATTGTTCTTCAAGTTTTGGTGTAAATTCCCAGATAAATATAATCAGTTTCCAGCTCTCCTTACCACAGCCATTCAACCCTTCCCTCATTCACAACATCTCTTTGAAACGCATCTTACATTGAATCATTAGAATCCCTACAATGCAGAGGAGGCCATTCGGCTTCTGCTGTGGTGTCTGCCTGTTGGGTTTGCACCAACGTCTCTCAGTGAGGTGTTGTCAGTTTATTGAATTGTGTTCCATGTGCTTCGCGTTACCTGAGGAGAGTTTATGATTGGGCGAAGATTGTATGTAGTGCATGAGTGTAGGATGAAAAGTGCAACAACACGGGAGGAGGTTTGCTCCGTTGGAATTCTGGCTTTTTGTTTGCCTTGTTGGTGTCGTAAAGAAAAATTATTGGGATAAAATTGGTGATTTTACACTCAAAGTTCCGGAAAGACAAGCTGAGGGTAAGCTTCAGAAGCATACTGGGTGTGTATTTTCTCAGTTTCTCCATTGCCTCACTTTGCTGTTCTGTTCACGCTCTCTATGTCCATGGAATGGGTTGAAGCATCTTCCTGTGCAGTGTTCTGGTCTAAAAAGGCACTGGAGAAGGGGCAAAAATGATCTTGCGCGAATGGTACAGGGAACTAAGAGTTTTCCCGACCAGGAAAGATTGAACAGACTGGGGCTTTTTCCTGTACAAAAGAGATGTGACCTGATGGAGGTCTTTAAGGTTACAGATGGTTTGATCGGGTACAGGATCTCTCCATTTGTGGAGGGGATTTCACGACAAGGCAGTCACTAATAAATCCAGCAGGGAATTCAGGAGAAACTTCCTTGTCCAGAGATTGGAAGTGGTTGAAGAGTATAGATGCATTTAAGAGGAAGCTGTTAAAACTCATGAAGTGGAAAGGAACAGCTGTATAAAAGCAAAATACTGTGGATGCTGGAAATCTGAAAAAGGAACAGAAAATGCTGGATAAACTCAGCAGGCCTGTGGAGAGAGGAACAGAGTTTACATTTCCAATCTAAATGATCCACCTGCAGGAATAGTTGTAACCTGATGGTGTTAGGTAAAGATGGAAGAGGTTCCTTGGAACATAAACACCAGCATGGTCCAATTGGGCTGATTGGCCTGATTCTATGGGCCTACTGTTGGCAGGCTGATTTGATTTGATTTATTATTGTCACATGTATTAGCATAGAGTGTAAAGTATTGTTTCTTGCGCGCTATACAAAGCATATCGTACATAGGGAAGGAAAGGAGTGAGTGCAGAATGTATTGTTACAGTCATAGCTAGGGTGTAGAGAAAGATCAATTTAATGCGAGGTAGGCCCATTCAAAAGTCTGACAGCAGCAGGGAAGAAGCTGTTCTTGAGTCGGTTGGTACGTGACCTCAGACTTTTGTATCTTTTCTCCAGTGGAAGAAGGTGGAAGAGAGAATGTTTGGGGTGCGTGGGGTCCTTTGATTATGTTGGCTGCTTTTCCGAGGCAGTGGGAAGCAGAGACGGTGCCAATGGATGGGAGGCTGGTTTGAGTGATGGACTGGGCTTCATTCACAATCTTTTGCGGTCTTGGACAGAGCAGAAGCCAAACCAAGCTGTGACACAACCAGAAAGAATGCTTTCTATGGTAAAGATTGTGACTAAGAGGATTTGTTGTTGTACATTAGTGTTTAGTTGGCGCCTTGCATTCTGGCACAGGCTTTGCTCTGCCATTTAATATGGGCCAAGTACATTTCATTTGTTACGAACTTAACGTTCTGGAAGTGACTGATCTTATAAATATTTATTTCAGTTTCTTTTTGGCTTCCCTGTTTAAATCATTTGCCTCCCGACGGACTTGGGGAGGGAGGACATGCACAGTGTGTGTAGCTGCTGTTCCAGGAGTTGGGGAGTGTACGATAACAAGTGGTGTCTAAATTAACTCAGTGGGAAAGCACCTGGCTTCTTCATTTGGAAAATTTGTCCTGTGAAGAGCTATGGCCTTGGCCTTGCCTTTGGCATTCTGTGTTCGAGCCAATTCCATTCACACTGGCAAACTATATATTGAAACCAACTTGCTGCCTCAATACAATACCGGACGTTCAATACTCCAAATCTGAACTGATTTTTCATTCTATCCTAATTAATGGAGAAATCAACCAAATTGCCCATCATTCAGGTTTTGAGTTTTCAGTGCTTGTTAAGTTTTTTTTTGTTGGTTTAGCCAAATTTGGGTTGTATTCTCACTTTGTGTTTCAGCTGTTCCGTGTAAATGAATCGGGTGGGATAGTGGTTTGGGACAGTCGCTGTTCACCACATTCAGCCCAAACTGCTAGGTTTAGAGTCACTGTGCGCACCACCACCACCACACAGCCACCCCCACGCACCCCCCCCCCGCCCCTCCCGCCCCAGCAGTTTCCAGTGAACTCATGACACAAGCTGACCCTCCCTCAACGCTGAATGGGCAATTTCACTAAGTGGCTCCTATGGGAAAGGAAATAAAATACCGATGGAAGGTGGTCATAGAATCCTTCAGTGCAGAAGGAGGCCATTCGGCCCATCGAGTCTACACCAACCACAATCCCACCCAGGCCCTATCCCCATAACCCATGCATTTACCCTAGCTGGTCTCCTGACACTAAGAGGCAATTTAGCACGGCCAAAGATGTGCGGGTTAGGTTGATTGGCCAAGCCAAATTGTCCCTTAATGTCCCGGGATGCGTAGATTAGAGGGATTAGTGGATAAATATGAGGGTTAGAGGGATTAGCAGGTAAATATGTAGGGATACGGGGATAGGGCCCGGGTGGGATTGTTGTCGGTGTGGACTCGATGGGCCGAATGGCCTCTTTCTGCACTGTAGTGTTTCTAAGTTCAATCCTCCTAACCCACACATCTTTGGACCGTGGGAGGAAACCGGAGCACCCGGAGGAAACCCACTCAGACACGGGGAGAATGTACAAACTCCACGCACAGTAACCCCAAGCCGGGTCTATATAATAAACTATTTAATATATATTTTGCATATTAAAATGGTTTGCTGACTGACTGCTTGACAGCTGAATAACTTAAAAGCCCTTTGTGTGCTTTTTAACTGGAGTACAGCTACAATACTCATCTGTAACTGTTGGTGATGATACCGCGACTGATATTCAGGTAGACATGATTAATTTATACATGTGTACGCTGTAATATTAGATGGAAATGAAAAATGTAGATCATTGCTGTTTCATCTCATCAGGTAGTTTGAATTATCCAGATCAGATCACAAGATAATTACACGTGAAGAAAGTCATTTAGCCCACCGAGGTACAGAACCATCATTATTTCAGCCTCCTGTTAGATTACTTTTCTTTATTCTTCCACAGGATATGGGCATCACAGACAGGTATTTGTTACCCATTCCAAATTGCCTTTGAACTGAGCGGCTTGCTAGAGGGCAGTTCAGAGTCAACCACATTGCTGTGGACCTGGAGTCACACTGGGTAAGGACGGCAGATTCCCTTTCCCCAAGGATATTCGCGAACCAGATTTGGTTTTTGCAGCAATCGATGGTCAATTCTTGGTCACCCTTACAGATTTATTCATTATTCATTTGAACCCTTGTCCACAGAGCATTAGCCTTTGGTTACTAGTCCAGTGGCATTACCACTATACTACCAAAGCTGTTCCCAGAGTGCAGAGGATGCTATTCACTTGGGGCGAATGGGATCAAAGGTTATGGGGAGAAAGCAGGATTAGGCTGTTGAGTTGGACGATCACCCATGATCATGGTGAATGGTGGAGCAGGCTCGAAGGGCCGAATGGCCTCCTCCTGCTCCTATCTTCCATGTTTCTATTGGGTAATATCTGTGGAAAAGATAAGACTAAGAGGAAACCTAATAGAGGTCTTTAAAATTCTGAAGGGTTCAGTGTGATGAATGTGGCAAAACTGTTTTCACTTGTGAGTAAGCTCAGAACAAGGATGCATCAACGTAAGATAGTCACTGACAGATCAAATAAAGAACCTAGGAGGGTTTTATTTTAGAGTGGTGTGACCCCATGGAATGGATGAATCAAAGTGTGCTGAAGTATTGAGTGGTTGACTTGGTACATTCAGGAGAGAGAAGGGGGATTGGGGAAGCAGCGTGAAAAGAGACTGGTGTGCAGTGTAACCACCAGCATAGTTTAGTTGGGCTGAATAGCCTGCTGCTGTGCCCTTGGAACTGAATTCGAAACCATGGGCTTTGTTGTTTGCTGTTTGGCATTGCTTGGACATGTTGCACCTTTGTGCTGTGCCAGAACTTCCACTTTGCTAACAACGCCATTCCTGGAGTACACTTGTGGCCCATTTTTCCTTTCAAATGTGCTGGACTTTATATTTGCCTCGATTGTATTTCCCCTCCTATTTTTCTGCCCATTTGGATATTTTGTTCACTCAGCCCATCATTTCTTCACTCGTGCTCCTGATATCAGAGCCCTTCCTGGTTTATTATCATCTGCAAATTTGACCAATTTGTCACTGGATATGAGTCCAAGTCACCTCCACAAATTAATAACCATATTAATCCCAATACTGATGCAGGGAGCACCCCTATCCAGTAAGCCACGCTGAGTTAACACCCCTAAACAATACCCATTGTTCTGCACCTTCCGTCAGTTTAATCTCACATCCTTGCTGCTTTAAATTTAACCAATCGCCATTAATGTGGAACTTTGTCAACTGCTTTTTAGATAAGAATTGTCATACGACTTACCCCAGTCCATTGGTCAGGTATAATCAATCTTCCCCGATCTGAATCCGTTTTGTTTGCAATTTATTACATTTTTGCACAGTAGAATCTGATGTGCGATTCTGTTATTTTACGTGGAATTGTGGTAAGGGAATATTCTCATCTTGTGTTCAAACCCCTCCATGGCCTCGTCCCTCCATGTAGAATGGCTGCAGCGCAGGAGGAGGCCATTCCTCACCTTGTGTCTGTGCTAGCCCTCTGAAGGAGGAACTCGCCCGGTGGCATTCCCCTGCCTTTTCCCTGTAACCCTGCCGTTGTTTTCCTTTTCACATCATGATTCCATTCCTCTCTGAAAGCCTCAGTTGACCCTGCCTCTACCACACTGACAGCAGATCCTAACCACTCGCCGCATGAAAATGTTTCTCCTCATGACGCCTTTCCTCCTCCTGCCAATTACCTTAAATCTGTTTGAAGTTTAAAGTTTATTTATCAGTCTCACAAGTAGGCTTACATTAACTCTGCAATGAAGTTACTGTGAAAATCCCTTAGTCGTCACACTCCGGCACCTGTTCGGGTACACTGAGGGAGAATTTAGCACGGCCAATGCACCTAACCAGCACGTCTTTCGGACTGTGGGAGGAAACCGGAGCACCCGGAGGAAATCCACGCAGACACGGGGAGAACGTGCAGACTCCGCACAGACAGTGACCCAAGCCAGGAATCGAACCCGGGTCCCTGGTGCTGTGAGGGAGCAGTGCTAACCACTGTACCACCGTGCTACTCAGTCCTCTAGTTCTCGATCATTCTGTCAGTGGGAACAGTTTCTCTCTCTCTACTCTGTCCAGACCAATAATGATTTTGAACACTGTTATTAAATCTATGGACAGCATGGTGGCAGGTGCCTGAGTGTGGCGACTAGGGGATTTCCATAGTAACTTCACTGCAGTGTTAATGTGAGCCTACTTGTAACACTAATTTTACGTAACATTGAATACAGGAGTTGGGACGTCTTGTTGAAGTTGTACAAGACATTGGTAAGGCCACACTTGGAATACTGTGTGCAATTCTGGTCACCCTATTATAGAAAGGATATTATTAAATTAGAAAGAGTGCAGAAAAGATTTACTGGGATGCTACCGGGACTTGATGGATTGAGTTATAAGGAGAGGCTGAATAGACTGGGACTTTTTTCTCTGGAGCGTAGGAGGCTGAGGGGTGAGCTTATAGAGGTCTATAAAATAATGAGGGACATAGACAAGGTAGATAGTCAATATCTTTTCCCAAAGGTAGGGGAGTCTAAAACTAGAGGGCATAGGTTTAAGGTGAGAGGGGAGAGATACAAAAGGGTCCAGAGGGGCAATTTTTTCACACACAGGGTGGTGAGTGTCTGGAACAAGCTGCCAGAGGTGGTAGTAGAGGCGGGTACAATTTTATCTTTTAAAAAGCATTTTGATAGTTACATGGGTACGATGGGTATAGAGGGATATGGGCCAAATGCGGGCAATTGGGATTGGCTTAGGGGTTTTAAAAAAAATAAATGAGGGCGGCATGGACAAGTTGGGCCGAAGGGCCTGTTTCCATGCTGTAAACCTCTATGACTAATAAATAAACTAAAACTTAAATTGTGTTTTCGGCTGCCTAATTCATAAACCTCTCCTTTCTATCGCTGTCTCCTTTCAGATGCTTCTGAAAACGTATTTCTTTGGTGAAACTTTTGGTCAGCTGTCCTATTATCTGTTATGTGGATTGTGTCATATCTTGTCTGTTAATATTCCTTTGAAGTGCCTTGTGATGTTTTACTAAGTTTAAGGTGCAATACAAATGTACGTTGTTGTTGTTGTTGTTGTGGCTCCCATTTTGTAAATTGGGCCGCATGGTTGTCGACTGGATACAAGTGACTCATTTGTTGCGCAAACTTCCCCGAGTCCCACAAGATTACAGAAGCAAATATTTCCTTCCTACGACATGCTTCTAATAGTGGGTGTCTGGACTGACATGGCGATGTTTCCAAACATGTCGCAAGACTGGACAGTACCAATCAGGCAAAAAGGCTGTGATCGGAATTCTAGCTCCGCTGTGGACGGCAGACGCATTGTATTTGACGTGTTGGCCGTGTTGTTTCTGTTGAGTGGGAGATTTAGCGAGCTGGAATAACTCAAACTTGCTTGCTGGGTTGACCCATCTTCTTGCCCCTGAGCTTGGTCCAGTTATAATCTGAATGCTTAAAGACTTGAGGTTGTCCTGGACCATTATAATATTCAGCCTCTCCCAATATCAGGAGCTGTGACCATCAATTCGCTCCTTAGTTGGAAGATTTCTGTTTCTGGGTGGAATCGCAACCCTGAAACTTCATCCTTTGTACACGGTGGCACAGTGGTTAGCACCGCTGCCTCACAGCGCCAGGAACCCGGGTTCGATTCCCGGCTTGGGTCACTGTCAGTGTAGAGCCTGCACGTTCTCCCCGTGTCTGTGTGGGTTTCCTCCGGGTGCTCCGGCTTCCTCCCATGGTCCGAAAAACATGCTGGTTAGGTGCATTGGCCGTGCTAAATTCTCCCTCAGTGTACCCGAACAGGCGCCGGAGTGTGGTGACGAGGGGATTTTCACAGTAACTTCATTGCAGTGTTAATGTAAGCCTCCTTGTGACACTCGTAAATAAACTTAAACTAACTAGCTAGAATGGAAATGTTGTGCTTTGTGTGTACTCTTATTTCCTTTTTTTTTAAAAAACAGCTTCTTACCCAGTTGCTCAACCTTGGCTTCTTGAGATTTTAACTCAATTAGAAGTCTTTCATGGGGTGGTAAACCATGCAGAGGCGCACAGTTTACATTATCTTCAACATGCCAGAGATCTGTCATGTTTGATTCCCCGTTCATAGTTTCTTACTGTTACCATCAGTCAAACACTGACCACTCCACTCCAAATTATTTTATTTTGGCACAACAGAGGCAGCGAGAGTGATGAGGTGTATTTCTCCATTTGATAGCTTCTGTTGTTGTTCCTCTTACTTGGTTTCTGGGTTTGTATTTGCCTCTGTCAAATGTTTTTGAGATGATTGCCTCATTAGTTTCTCCCAGTCCTGTAGAACTCCCTTGGTGTTTTAACCCGAGTTGGTGCTCTGCAATTTTCCTTCCTGTTTTTCTTAAACATCCCAGGATATACACACAGCAACCATTCTGCTCGGGGTTGTGTTAGCTTCAGCTCCTCAACTTGCAGCAGAAGGGGCTGAGGGAAGATTTATTGAGGTGTATAAAATTATGAAGGGCTAAGACAGTGTAGATAAGGGGGGACCTATTTTTCTTGAGCAGATTTTCAACTGACTTTCCCGCCTTGTGGTCAACAATTGTCCAGAAACTGAACTGGACTAGCCATATAAATACTGTGGCTTCAAGAGCAGATTCAACCCCCAGAAGCCTGTCCACAAGGCACAAGTCGGGTGTGTGAGGGAATACTCTCCACTTGCCTGGACGAGTGCAACTCCAATTCTGAGAAGGTTGACACCATTCAAGATAGAGCATCCCGCTTGATGGATATCCCTTCCTGAAACATTCGCACCCGCCACCATCAGAGGTGCGTGGTGACAGCAGTGTATCCCAGCTCCAAGGTACACTCTTGCCAAGCTCTCTTTGACAGCACCTTCCAAACTCGCCCTCTACATTCTACAAACACGAGGGCAGCGGATGCATAGAAGCACCATCACCAGCAAGTTCCCCTCCACACCACACACCATCCTGACTTGGAATCGTGTCACATTTCCTTCACTGTCGCTGGGTAAAAAACCTGAAGCTCCTTCCCCACCCATTCCCCCAACAGCATCGTGGGCGCACCTACACCTGTTGGACTGCGGTGCTTCAAGAGGATGGCTCTCCACCAGTTCGAGTGCAGTTAGGGATAGACAATAAAATAATTTCACCCAGTGGGTGCTGGGTGCCTAGAACTGACTGCATGAAAAGGCAGTAGAGGGATTTAAAATGTACGTGTGCATACACTTGCAGTGTCTAAACTTACAAGGTTAGTAACTAAGAGCTGAAAAGTGAGATGAAGTTGGATTGCTTGTTGTGTTTGTGGCTGGGATGGACACACTGCCATCGACATCAATGATTCTACTCTGTAAGCTCCTGTAGTGAACTGAACAGCCTGAGTATCAGGTTAGTATTCGTTACTACAATGAGGATATCTAGAGAAAAAAAATTAATTGGCGTTTTCAACAGGTTTATCTTCTTAAATTTTGCTTTTCCAATGATGAAATTGTTTTACAGCTGTAGGAGGCTGAGGGGAGACCTGATAAGAGGTCTACAAAATTATGAGAGGCACAGACAGAGAGGGTAGTCATAAGTTTTTTTCCCCAAGGTGGGAGTGTCAATTACAAAGGGGGCACAGGTTCAAGGCGGGAGGGGGAAAGTTTAAGGGAGATGTGCGGGGCGGGTGGCGGTTTCACGCAGAGAGTGGTGGGTGCCTGGAACGCGCTGCCAGAGGAGGTGGTGGAAGCAGGCACATGAGCAACATTTAAGAGGCATCTGAATGGGTACATGAATAAGGAGGGAATAGAGGGATACGGACAGTGTAAGGGCAGAAGGTTTTTAGTTTAGTTAGGGCACCATGATCGGCCTGGGCTTGGCGGGCTGAAGAGCTGTTCCTGTGCTGTACTGTTCCTTGTTCTATTGTCAGCTCTTGACTCCTGATAACTGAGCTTAGAATATTGATTCAAATAAGTAAATGAAGTCGATTGCATAGAATGGAGACAGAAACAAGTGTTTTGTAGATTAAAGGTTCGAACAGAGCAGACCTGCACATAGGCTGTGCCAGTGCCGTGTAACTTGGAGAAATCCCCTTTCCCAGTTGAAGGCTGTGGCTCTAAATCCAGCTGTTGTTGAGGCTGACTCGGCTGTGGTTGGGATGAACACTCTCTCCCTGTTTGATCAGGTGGAGGTTAAAGATCCCGTGGAACTCTCTTTAAAAAGAACAGGGAGTTCTCCCGACGCCCTGGCCAAATTTTTTTGCTTACCCAGAAACACGTTTGTTTGTTGAGTACACAAAATGGCTGTTGCATTTGTTTACATAACATTGACTGTGATTCAGAAGTGATCCATTTGTATAAAGCACTTTGGGGGCATCCTGATGATATAAGGCCCTGTTTCTGTCTCCAGAAAGGTAGTAAAAGGCCTCCACCTTGCCACCTGTCTTTTCTCTGACTGATCTTGGAATGCCACCCGAGCCAGCTTGGGGTGAGCTGATTGTCCATGCAACAGATTACAGCCTCTTTGTAACAAAGGAATGCCTTCCAATCTGTCACGCTCACGCCTTTCCAGATATGCTGCCTGCCCTCTGGGCTCTCCACTCCACCCTTCTAATGTGAGGGAAGGTGCCAGTGAGTTTCGCTCCACCCCATCCAGGAATACTGAGCAAGCCCCACGGGGCAGCTGTCTCAGAGAAGCCTGCAGCAATGGTGCACACACACAGCAGATCTATCTGAAAGAGAAAGCCAGGTTAATGTTTCGGGTGTTAGTCGTTGTGAGAAGTGGAAGAGGTCAGCCTGGATAAAGCCCTTCACTAGGGTTGGTGAGGACAAGTCAGTCCAAGACAACAAAAAGGGAGTGTACAACAACAGGTAAAGAACAAGAGTTCATTTTGCTACCTTGCATCTTTCGATAAAGATGTGGTGAATGGTTTTGTATAGCCTTTGGATGCATTTTAATGCAGGAGCGAGGTTTAAAGAGCTGTCACACTGTGCTCTATAGAATAGAAATTTAGAATAGAATAGAAACCCTACAGTACAGAAAGAGGCCATTCGGCCCATCGCGTCTGCACCGACCACAATCCCACCCAGGCCCTACCCCCATATCCCTACATATTTTACCCACTAATCCCTCTAATCTACGCATCCCAGGACACTAAGGGGCAATTTTTTAGCATGGCCAATCAACCTAACCCGCACATCTTTTGGACTGTGGGAGGAAACTGGAGCACCCGGAGGAAACCCACGCAGACACGAGGAGAATGTGCAAGCTCCACACAGACAGTGACCCAAGCCGGGAATCGAACCCAGGTCCCTGGAGCTGTGAAGCAGCAGTGCTAACCACTGTGCTACCGTGCCACCCTGAGGGATCCCTCTATTGAGGGAGGGATGGGCAGGGAGTTGAAAGATGAAGGCAAGTGGGCAGCACGGTGGCACAGTGGTTAGCACTGCTGCCTCACAGCGCCAGGGACCTGGGTTTGATTCCCGGCTTGGGTCACTGTCTGTGTGGAGTCTGCACATTTTCCCTGTAATCTGCGTGGGTTTTCCTCCGGGTGCTCCGGTTTCCTCCCACAGTCCAAAGATGTGCGGGTTAGGTGGATTGGCCATGCTAAATCGCCCCTTAGTGTCAGGGGGACTAGCTAGGGTATATGCATGGGGGTTATGGAGATAGGGCCTGGGTGGGATTGTGTTTGGTGCAGACTCGATGGGCCGAATGGCGGCCTCCTGCACTGTTGGATTCTATGAAGTGGGGAGAGTGTTAAGTGGGAAAGATTTCAGATTTGCCTATTGAGATT
This sequence comes from Mustelus asterias, assembly GCF_964213995.1. NCBI lineage: Eukaryota > Metazoa > Chordata > Chondrichthyes > Carcharhiniformes > Triakidae > Mustelus > Mustelus asterias. The sequence goes on along the minus strand of NW_027591029.1, from coordinate 54,588 downwards.
TTTTTCCCCCTCACCAAATATTGTATCCTCCATGGTTTCCCCTGGAGTTCTGAAAAGCTGGAATCCTGTTTTAGCTGTGGAAAATCAGAGCCGCTCAAAGCACAAGTGTTTTTTTTTTTGGCAGTTTTCTCTCGGCAATGCCTTTGACCCTGATATCCACCCAACCTGTTCTATTGTAAATGATTGTGTGACGCTTGCAACCTTTGTGGAAAACCTGCCCTGGGTTTATTGGAATTAAAATACATACCTGGTTGGGGAGTTAAATAAATTATTTTCATAACTTCAGCTTGCCAACTTCTGTGTTAGATATTTCTGTCTCTGACCATCCCCTTGTTATTTTCCCATCTCTGCCTGGTGCTTAACAGTCGCTGGTAGATAGTAGCTGAGTGGCTTTTCTGTGTTTTCATATCTGGTAGTTTTTTAATTTATTTGTGGGACATGGGTGTCGCTGGCTGGCCAGCATTTATTGCCCATCCCTAGTTGCCCTTGAGGAGGTGGTGGTGACAACTGAGTGGCTTGCTAGGCCATTTCAGAGGGCACAGTGAGAAGTCTCACAACACCCAGGTTAAAGTCCAATAGGTTTATTTGGAATCACGAGCTTTTGGAGCGATGTTCCTTCTTCATGATACCAAATAAACCTGTTGGACTTTAACCTGGTGTTGTGAGACCTCTTACTGTGTTTACCCCAGTCCAACGCTGGCATCTCCACGTCATTTCAGAGGGCAATTGAGAGTCAACTACATTGCTGTGGCTCTGGAGTCACACATAGGCCAGACTGGGTAAGGATGGCAGATTTCCTTCCCTAAAGGACATTCGTGAACCAGATGGGTTTTTCTGACAATGAACAATGGTTTCATGGTCATCAGCAGATTCTTAATTCCAGATTTTTTTTTTATTGAATTCAAACTCCACCATCTGCTGTGGCGGGATTCGAACCCGGGTCCCCAGAACATTAGCTGAGTTTCTGGATTAATAGTCTAGTGATAATGGCACTTGGCCATCACCTCCCCTCTACATTGTGTGATTTGTGTGTCTATCAGTGCTGCTGGCTCATTGTCAGGTAGTATTTCTGTCCATTCACGTCCAGTTACTCTGTGTCTCACACACACTTTCTTACCTTTTCTAGGTGATGATGCACTCACATCGGAGGAGAAGTTGTGAGGACACTGCGATAAAAACCTAACGCACCGGCACTGGTCCAGGGCCACCGAGAAGAGAAAGGAATCTTTTCACAAGGAAGGTGAATCTAAGATGTCCTTAAGCAGCAGTTCAGCTGGGAAAGGTGTGGATTCGAATGCTGTTGATGCCTACGACAGTGGGGATGAGTGGGATATCGGAGTTGGGAATTTAATCATTGACTTGGATGCAGACTTAGAAAAGGACCAGCAGAAAATGGAAATGTCAGGGTCAAAGGATGGAAGCATCCCAGTGCCAAGTGCGGTGGCAGCTCTGCCAGAGAATATCAAGTTTGTCACGCCAGTTCAAGCACCTCAAGGCAAGGAGAGCAAATCAAAGGCGAAAAGGAGCAAGAATGCAAAGGATGGTGGGAAATCTGTGTCAGCTGCTTCCCTCTACGCAGTGGGAGAATCAGCAAATGGGAAGAAAGAGATTCAGGGCCGGTCCGGGGATATGGCGAATCCCAGCGGACTGGCGTCTTCCAACAGCACATCCAAAGGGTCGGAAAAGGGCCCAAAGACTGTCCGGAATGGAGCCGGATCGAAAAAGGAGAAGGAGGGTGGATCCAGCAAGAGCAAAAAGGATAAAAGTGAGAGCAGTGGAGGGGTGCAGCCACCCCCTGGGAGTGACCCAAACGCTGCACAACAGCTGGGGTTGGGGGCGGGGTCAAAGGGCAGCCCATTTGAATGTGCTCAGGGCACGAGCTGCCCAGATGGCACTGTGGGCCAAGTGCTGGATTTGGGAAATGCGCCAGTGGATACCAACTCCATCTCCAACCTGCTGGGAATTAAAAGCGAGTCGGAGGAAGCTGAGAGCGAGTGTCGACCGCTGAAGAAGATCAAAACAGAGAAGGTAAGAACAGTGGTGGTTTTGAGTGTTTTGCGATGTTCCCAGTGTAGTGAGGAGATCGGTGCTTGTTCATCGTAGGAAGAGGTCCAGTTTGACAAATCTATCTTTCATGCAGTGATGAATCAATTCCAGGACCCATTGTGCATATCAACCAGCCTGTGACCTCCTGAACAGCCAAATGTCAGGACCCCTTACAGCATGGTAATAGAGAGTTGTCAGCATTGCTTTATAATTGCTGCTTTTTGCTGTGTTGACGCACACACGTGTTTGTTCAACTGTGAGCTGGTGATATCATTGAAGAAAGTGACTGTAAGGCGCATTCACTGGGGATGTTGTTTGGTGTCCGAAAGCTGACTTGATACCAGTGCCAAGAACTCATTAACTGGGTTACGAGTTCTCACCTTGCATGCACTTTGGGCAGCACAGTGACTATCACTGCTGCTTCTCAGTGCCAAGGACCCGGGTTCGATTCCCAGCTTGGGTGACTGTCTGCGCAGTCTGCACGTTCTCCCCATGTCTGTATGGGTTTCCTCCGGGTGGGACCAGTGCCTCCCACAGTCCGAAAGACGTGCTGGTTAGGTACATTGGCCGTGCTAAATTCCCCCTCGGTGTACCCGAACAGGTGCCGGAGTGTGGTGACTAGGGGATTTTCACAGTAACTTCATTGCAGTGTGAATGTAAGCCTAATAAATAAAATAAACTTTTCACCAGGCTGCCACTTACCTAACCATGTCACATCAGTTGCTGAGAGAGAGATCAGTGAGAGAGGAGAAATGAACTGAGGCGGGTTAGAATTCACGATGCTGTGTGCTGGTCGACCGTTTTTTAAAAGGTTGTCCTGATGGTGCAAATTACCCTTTAAACATTTAGACTTAGAATCCTACAATGCAGAAGGAGGCCATTTGGCCCAATGAGTCTGCACCAACCGCAATCCCATCCAGGCCCTATCCACATAACCCCATGCATTTACCCTAGCTAGTCCCCCTGATACTAAGGGGCAATTTAGCTTGGCCAATGCACCTAACCAGCATGTCTTTCGGACTGTGGGAGGAAACCGGAGCACCTGGAGAGGAAACCCACGCAGACACGGGGAGAATGTGCAGACTCCACACAGACAGTGAGCCAAGCAGGGAATCGAACCCGGGTTCCTGGCGCTGTGAGACAGCAGCGCTAACCACTGTGCCACCGTGCCCAGCAGGAATGGGTCACTGTCCTATAGAAATGGTTGACACTTCATCTCACAAAATGAGGGTGTTCATTCAGCTTGTCGGCTCTGATGAGATCACCATGGGGGTTTGGGTGAATGAATTCACGCAGCCTGCTGGAGCGGTTTGGGGGTGGTGGGGGGGGGGGGGGGGGGGGGGGGCGGTGCTGCTGTTTCATTGTTGCTGCCCTGCAGCTTCTCCAGTGAGGGGGCCGCAGTGTCGTGGTCAGCTGGTCAGTGTTGGAGTGAGAGTTTATTTGATGGGTCAGATTTCAACCACAGTGATTCCATTGCCACCAGCTTCTAAATGCTCCAAATGATTCTGCTTGCCTGCTTCTGTGACTGATGTTGTGTAATTAGAATTGAAAGATAAGCGTATCTATCCCCTCTCACTGAATGTGGTGAACTGACCCAAAAGCGACTTGTGAGTGTGAGGTCTGAAATATCAAATGGAAGGTGCTGCTGAAAGAACTGAATTGGAAGCAAACAAGGTGATCGCTTCACTCTGATGTTAATCATTGTATTTCGCTCCACGCAATGCCTTGCCCTTGGTTTAAGCAGAAAAGCAAATCTAGCCAGTGCGAGAAAAGGGAAACCAGCTTGTTCAGAGATAGTCAGTGAGCCAGTCAGCATCTGGTGGAGAGAGGAGGGAAGGTGTTTCAGCTTTAGACTTGGCCTCAATGAGATTTGTGTTTGTAAACGCAGGCCTGGGATAACGTGGCTCTGAAAGCACTGCTGAGGAAATGGTCCATAATGTTGCTGCACAGTTTTCTTGCAAAGGCACTGAGGCGGAATATTTGAAGTCTGATCTTTTTCAGCATCTAACAGTGTGCCACCGTCATTCTGTTTGTTTTTAGACCAGTCCATCGCTGCTTTCACAGATAATGTTGGACTCTGTTTCTAGAGCCAGAATAACAATAGATAAAAAGCAAATTACTGCAGATGCTGGAATCTGAAACCATAAGGAAAAATGCTGGAAAATCTCAGCAGGTCTGGCAGCATCTGTAAGGAGAGAAAAGAGCTGACGTTTCCCGTCCAGATGTCATTCCCTCACCCCCAGTCCAGATGATCCTTTGTCATTCCCTCACCCCACAGTATAAATATCTCCCACTTTCTATGCCTTTTAGCTTTGAGAAAGGGTCATCTGGACTGGGGGTGAGGGAATGACATCTGGACTGGAAACGTCAGCTCTTTTCTCTCCTTCCAGATGCTGCCAGACCTGCTGACATTTTCCAGCATTTTCTCTTTTGGTGCCAGAATAATAATATTTGGGATCCTTCACAATCCCATGCCATTGCACCCTGTCCCCCAACCTGCCCAGGTCCCTGTGAGAAGCTGCAATGGCAAGAGTCAGCCCGAGTTCACTACTGCCATTGAGGGCCAAGTCCCACTCTACAACTTCATCCAGCGCAGAGTCTCGGCCGACACTCCAATGCAGTAACTGAGGGGCGTGTTGCATCGTTGGAGGTTGAGAACATTAAACCAAGATCCCGCTTGCCCCCTCAGGTGGATCCCATGGGATCATTTTGCTGAGGAGCGGTGGAGATCCCCGCAATATCCTGATCAATATTGATCCATTAACCAAAGGCAAGTGAACTGGTGATTTATGGGACCGAGTCCCCATGGTTACAGGTTCTCAAAATATACAAGGAGGCGGAATTAGAGTTCAGTGTTGCTTTTCTGGAGAAAGTGGTGTCTGAGACACTGTGTATTACACTGACATCCTTATATGGAAAATCACTGTGAAACAACAGCTCTGAGATAAGTTGTTTTAATTCCTCTGACAGTGTTTGCACCAACTAACAGCTCGGGCGTTTAAGAGGTCACCAACTCTTGTCTGCAACTGGTAATTGTTGCTTATGGGCAGGGCTCGTTCTTGTTTCTGCTCGCTGTCTGGCTATCTCTATTGAGTAAGCGTTTTAACAACACTGTTTACCCCAGTCCAACGCCAGCATCTCCACATCATATCTCTATTGAGACCAGGTGAGGAGAGGATTGAGGATTAAGCCGCTCTCAGGCTACCCAGCAGTGGGTGATTGGAGGGTGGGAAGGGGAGGAGGTGTGGGTGCTGGCAGGGAGTCCAGCATGGGTTTCCCCCGGGTGCTCCGGTTTCCTCCTACAGTTCAAAGACGTGCAGGTTAGGTGAATTTGGCATGCTAACCTACCCCTTAGTGTCCCAAGACATCTAGATTAGGGGATTGGTGGGGTAAATACATGGGGTTACAGGGATAGGCCAGTGGGTGGAGCTGGGTGAGATTCTGAGTTGATGTAGACTCGATGGACTGAATGGCCTCTTTCTACACTGCAAAGATTTATGAATACCATATTCCCAAAGCAAGGCCTGTGCTGCAAATCACATTAAATCTGCATGCCCCACTTCACATATTGCAGTACATGGAATATGCAGGTGACAGAACTGGAATGATTATGAGCAGCAGGAATAACCCTGTTGATGCAGCCAGGAGGATGCTGCTGGACGTATGCAGAACATATTCAGTAACCTGATTACGGAGCTGGGGTGAGGGGAAGGGCTGAAATGCCGGCTCCACTGCATGGGGTTTATTTTGAACTGGTGATCCTCAGCTGGATAATGGGCTGGATCTCAGCAGGTTGCTTGCTGCATGCCCCCTACTTGTGATATTTTAGTGCAGACTCTGCACTAACGCAGGCTCTGTTGAGTGCGGGGATCTGCTATAGCTACTCAGCCTGGTTCATCGAGTCCAACACCACAGAAGGAGCCTATTCAGCTCATCAGTCCCACACCTCATCATACTACCCCAAAACCCTTCAGACGGGCGGGCACGGTGGCAGAGTGGTTAGCACTGCTGGTTCATAGCGCCAGGGACCCAGGTTCGATTCCCGGCTTGGGTCACTGTGCAGAGTTTCCACGTTCTCCCCGTGACTGTGTGGGTTTCCTCCGGGTGCTCTGGTTTCCTCCCACAGTCCGAAAGGCGTGCTGGTTAGGGTGCATTGGCCGTGCTAAATTCTCCCTCAGTGTAACCCGAACAGGCGCCGGAGTGTGGCAACTAGGGGATTTTCACAGTAACTTCATTGCAGTGTTAATGTAAGCTTACTTGTGACCAATAAATAAAACTTACTTTAGATTTCACTTTACAGATCAGTTTGTTTGAGGAGGTTTGAGTGGAATTCTTTGGTTAGAATTCTCCCGCTGCCAACGAGAGCAGAGAATTTGGCGCTCAGCCACATCTCCATTCACTGCAGCCGGACCAGAGAATCCCGGCCACAGGTGAGGTTGGAGAATTCCAGCCTTGGTGTTGATTTTTTTCCAGTCGCTAATTGCCCCTGAGAAAGTGGTGGTGAGCTGCCTTCTTGAACCGCTGCAGTCCATGTGGTGTAGGTACATCCACTGTGCTGTTAGGGAGGGAGTTCCAGGATTGTGATCCACCGACTGTAAAAGAACGGCAGATATGTTGCCAAATCAGAATTGCGAGTGACTTGGAGGGGAATTTGCTACGGTGGTGTTACCATGTGTCTGCTGCCCTTGTCCTTCTAGAAGGCGGCGGTCAGAGGTTTGGAAGGTCCTGTCTAAGGAGCCTTGATGAGTTCCTGCTATGCATCTTTTAGATGGTACGCATTGCTACTGTTCACCGGTAGTGGAGGGAGTGAATGTTTGTGGATGGGCTGCCAATCAAGCGTGGTGCTTTGGCCTGGATGGTGTTGAGCTTCCACTCATCCAGGCAAGTGGGGAGTATTCCACCACACTCCTGACTTGTGCCTTGTGGATGGTGGACAGGCTTTGGCGAGTCAGGAGATGAGTTACTCGTCGCACGATTTCTAGGTTCTGACCTGCTCTTGTAGCCACGGTATTTATATAGCTCGTCCAGTTCAGTTTCTGGTCATTGTAACCCCCAGGTTGTTGATAGTTGGGGATTCAGTGATGGTAATGCCATTGAATATCAAGGAGTGATTGTTAGATCCTCTCTTGTTGGAGATGGTCATTGCCTGGCAGTTGTGTGGTTTGAATGTTACTCGTCAGCCCAAGCCTGGATATTGTCCAGGTCTTGCTGCATATGGACATGGACTGCATCAGTATCTGAGGAGTCCTAAGTGATACTGAACATTGTGCAATCATTAGTGAACATCCCCAGTTCTTACCTTATGATGGGAGAAAGGTCATAGATGAAGTAGCTGAAGATTGTTGGGCCAAGGTCGCTACCCTGAGGGACTCCTGCAGAGATGTCCTGGAGCTGAGATGATTGACCTCCATCCACCACAACCATCTTCCTTTGTGCCGGGTGTGACTCCAACCATTGGAGAGTTTTCTCCTGATTCCCATTGACTCCAGTATTGCTAAAGTAAAGTTTATGTATTCGTCACAAGTAAGGCTTACATTAACACTGCAATAAAGTTACTGTGAAATTCCCCTAGTCGCCACACTACGGCGCCTGTTCAAGTCAATGCACCTAACCAACATGTCTATCAGACTGTGGCAGGAAACCGGAGCACCCGGAGGAAACCCACGCAGACACGGGGAAAACGTGCAGACTTCGCTCAGACAGCTCACCCAAGCCGGGAATTGAACCGGGGTCCCTGGCGCTGTGAGGCAGCAGTGCTAACCACTGTGCCACTGTGCTGCCCAGGGCTCCTTGATGCCATGCTCAACCAAACACTGCCTTGATGCCAAGGGCAGTCACTCTCACCTCACCTCTGGAATTCAGCTCTTTTGTCTATGTTTTGAACCAAGGCTGTAATGAGGTCAGGAGCTGAGTGACCCTGGCAGAACGCAAACTGGGCGTCACTGAGCAGGTTATTGACAAGCAGGTGCTGCTTGATAGCACTGTTGATGACCCCTTCCATCACTTTACTGATGGTCGAGAGTAGACTAATGGGGCGGCAATTGGCTGGGTTGGATTTCTGTTTTTTTGTGTACAGGACATAACTGGGCAATTTTCCACGTTGCTGGGGAGATTGGACGTTTGTCCTTTCCAACCTCGTAATGTGGTGAGTTGGGCTACTCATTACAGAGATGGAGTGGTGTGGTTGGAGGCTGAGGGGAGGCTGCTCCTTGCCTCAAACCCTCATAGACATCAATCCCAGTTGGCTGAAGGGCTGTTCATCGTCATTAATCCTCCTGTGGAAATAAGTGGGGAGTGAGAGCGCTGTCTGGGGACTGGATGCTCCTGAACTAGGAATCACTATGAAGGCCACTAGACCGTAAAGCAGACAGCAGCAGGCCGTGAACTCTGGCCTGTGTGCTACCAGAGCGCTGTTTACTCAGCATTGATGGATCGTTTCTGGCTCCCCCACTGACTGCTGATTCCATTAGCAGCGCTGTCTCTCTTTAAGTAACAACACTGAAGTTACAGCTGCTGTATGCAGAGATAGACCCAAAGAAACGTGATCTATTTGACATTGAGCAATGATAGTTGCTTGGTCAGTGTAGGGAGTGGCAGTCCTCACCTCCTTGTAACCTGGGAAGCAAGGCCCTGAGCACCATTATGAGGGAAATATTGGGAAGTGGGAATGTCGGTGCGGTTCCCAGTTCCAGTTGTAATGCAGTTGGTTTGGATAAATGGGGCTGCTCGATGCACAGAGATGATTTAATGACGGCGTTTGGGTCTATTCTGTACGTGACGATGTGATTTTTCTATGTTATTGCACCACATATGGTGGTAGCTCACTGACTTTCACCTCAGACAGATTGATCTGTTTATTCCTGGGATTGCTGCCCCATCAGAGTCTCTCGGGTATGAGGCAAGTTAAAAGTGTTTGCAGGGATCGGTTAGTCACTTTGCTTTGACCTACATCTTGCTACTTGCAGTCGGTCTACTCGTTTAGTGTGGATATCTGTCTGTAAGTGTGGAAACTGGGACTAACTCCACAAACTCGGGAATATCTCGGATACGGTAACAATTCACTGTCAGTTGCGCATCCGTGCAGGTTTTAGTACATGCATCTCGAGGGTGTGATCTGTGGAAGTCATTGTGGCTTGTGCTATTGCTGTGGCTTGTGTCAGGGTGGTGCCAGCCCTTTCCCCTCTGGGTATCTGTCTCTGGACATTGCCCCCAAGGGTGAATGAGAGGATGAATCGTCAGAATGGAACCTGCTGACCCTCCTTTGGGAATGTTAGCGCCATGGCTAGGAAGTGGGTCCTTGCCTGCCCTCCAAGATCGTAAGTGGGCGAGGGGACCGGAATCCCTAAAACAGAAGATGTAACATTTGCTCTGAAATTCATTATTCTAATTCCAGCCCCACCCCCCTCGCAAATCTCTCCCCTTCTGAGTGTTTGTGATTCTGTCAGCAAAAATCTCTGGTTTTCATTGTGATTTCAGAATGTGTTTATTGTCCCCTGGGCTGTGACTGCCAGCCAATCATAGCAAACGTCTTCTCCTCCCTAATCCCTGTGGAATTACTCTCTCTAACTTGTTGGATTTCTATCTCCTGCGCGCCTCTCCCACAAGTTTGGAGTTTCGGCAGCACGTGGCTGGAGTTGTAACTGCAGATGTTCGCAGAAGCGACCTGTGAAATATGGAAATAACATGGTGTGATTGTTATCTTGAGTGGGTCACTTGATCAGTAAAACTTATTTTGTCACTTCTGCTCAGTTATTTCCATTTGGAAGTAATTTCTGCTGTATTTTGGAAATGAATAACTAGAAAGCTGAAATCCATCTCCACTGCATGTCAGAAGATCACTCTCAATGGACCCTTAGTCCATTTTTTTCATTGAGAGTGTGGGTGATAATGGGTGGGCTGCATTTGTTGCACAATTCCTCATTACCCTTCGATGTGTTCATTCTATAATAATTGTTTTTGCAACTGAGTGACTTGTTGACAGTGTATTATTAACCAGAGACATTGTAGGTTAGAGAGGTGTAGGCTGGTAGTTTCTCAATCTTTCATTGTACCGGCTCTGGTATAGTTACCAAGAACTAGGAGCAGGAGCAGGCAGTTTAGCCCCTTGAGCCTGCTCCGCTATTTAATTTGATCATGGCTGATCTCATCTCGGCCTCAACTCCACTGACTGCCAGTTCACCGTAACCCTTCAAACTCTTACTAATTAAAAATCTGTCCACCTCTTGCTTAAATTTACTCTGCCCTGGCATCCACTGTGCTCTGGAATAGTGAATTCCACAGACTCATGACCCTTAGAGAGAAGTAGTTTCTCCTCATCTCTGTTTTAAATCTGCCACCCCTTATCCCAAAACTATAACCTCCTTGTTTCTATATTTCCCCACAAGAGGAAACATCCTCTCCACGTCTACTTTGTCAATCCCCCTTCCACCTTGTACACCTCAATTAGATCTCCTCTCAATCTTCTAAACTCCAGGGAGCATAGGCCTAAACTGTACAATCTCTCTACGTAAGACAAACCTCACATCTCTGGAATCAACCTAGTGAACCTCCTTAGAATCGCCTCCAATGTAACTACATCCCTCCTCACGTAGGGTGACTAAAACTGTAGACAGTATTCCAAATGCAGTCTCACTAATGCTTTGTACAGTAGCAGCAACATTTCAGTACTTTTATATTTTGTTCCTTTAGCAATAAATGCCAAGAACCCATTTGTCTCCCTTATTACCTGTTGTACTCGCGTGCTAGTTTTTTGCGATTCGTGCACGAGGATACCCAGATCCCTCTGCACCAAAGCATTCCAAAGTTTCCATTTCAGTAATAATTTGCCCTTGTGTTTTTCCTACCAAAATAGATCATGCTTATCCATATTAACCTCCATCTGCCAAATGTTGTCCCATTCACTTAACCTGTGCATATCCATGAGTAAATTTCTTATTTCATTATCGCAGCTTACGATCCCACCTATTTTAGTGTCATCGGCAAATCTGTTGATCTTTAAAACCTCCTGAATCTCGCAGTGTGCTTCTGGCCTCTGCAATATGGTGTGCCTTAGTTTTTGCCTTTGTCTTTATTATGCTTAACTTCCTTGCCTGGTCATGGAAACCTTCCCCCTCCCCAATCATACCACCTTTCCTCCTCTGGAATATATTTTAGTTGGGAGGGTGGCACAGTGGCTAGCTCTGCTGCCTCACAGTGCCAGAGGTCCGGGTTCAATTCTGGCCTTGGGTGACTGTTTGAAATTTTCATGTTCTCCCCGTGTCTGCGTGGGTTTCCTCCGGGTTCTCCGGTTTCCTCCCACAGTCCAAAGTTGTGCAGGTTAGGTTGATTGGCCATGCTAAATTGCCCCTTCGTGTCGTGGGGTTAGTAGGGTAAATACACGGGTTACATAGATAGGACCTGGGTAGGATTGTTGTTGGTGCAGGCTTGATGGGCCGAATGGCCTCCTTCTGCACTGTAGGGATTCTATAAAACTCCATTCTATTCTATGATGTGAATATCTCCATCAAATCCAGCTGTTTTTAAATTGTCCAGACGTCAGCTCCTTTTCCTGCAGCAGCCGTCTTGGTAAAGCGATCTCTAAACTTGTTCTTCACCAGTCCTTTTGCTCTCTGACTAGAATTTGTATTTCGTATTCCAGAAAGAGCCTGACTGGACGGCCTGGCGATTTGAAGCAACTGATAAGATGCTACTTCCCAGGGTTTGCCTTGCATTTGTTCACATCAGACCCTTGCACTTCCTTTACTGACTACTGTTAAATTATAGTTCCTACAAATGTCCATTCTTAACCCGATTAAAAACCTCCCCGTTTGCTTCCCTTTAACCTGTTTCAATTCTACAACCTTGTCCCTGATGCTCAGTGACTTTGGGTTCTTAATGAAGGCTCTTATTCGGGCTTTTGCATTTCTAGGTGTGGTACATCCTATTCTGAAAAGATCTAAATCTTTATTAGGTTAATTTATTTATTGTTTTCAATAAGTTGAAACAAAATCAAAACTTGTTGGATTAAATTATGATATGGTGGTCACAAAACACTCCTGTCTCTCATAACCAGACTGACTCCAGTTTAAATGTTGTATCTGACTGTCTGCAGAATCAGAGTGATTCCATTGTTTTACTTGGAATCCCTACAGTGCAGAAGGAGGCCATTCAGCCCATCGAATCAGCACTGGTTCTCTGACAGAGCATCTTAACCAGGCACACCGACCCCCTGCTCTATCCCTGTAACACCATGCATTTACCCCACTACTAATCCTCTAACCTACACATCTTGGAACACTGAGGGGCAACTTAGCATGGCCAATCCACCTAACCAGCACATCTTTGGGAGGAAACCGGAGCACCCGGAGGAAACCCACGCAGACATGGGGAGAATGTGCAGACTCCACACAGACAGTGACCCAAGGCTGGAATCAAACCCGGGTCCCTGGTGCAGTGAGGCAGCAGTGCTAACCACTGTGCCACCTAAAACATCTATAGTTTTATTATGTGGACAGTGTTCAAATTCTCTTAGTCTCATTCCACTGCAAAATCTTTCTGCCTTGTATATTTTCCTGTGGGTGCCTGGTCAGTTGTGTCTAACCCACCTGCTTTTTCCACTTTCTTTTGCTCTCTTGTCTCGCAGGTGCCAGTGGGTCTCTGGTACCTGGCACAGTTGTCCATTCGTCCATGCCCCAACATTCTCACACAGCATCCTGCCTTTCTCGCACGGACCACCACCACTGGGACACGAACCCTGGCCATTTCCTACTCCCTGACAGAGGCAGCTCAGATTGATCAACTCGGAACAAGTTGCGGAGATCCCTCTATAGGTTTCCTTAACATCAGGGGCACTATTTTCAGGCTGTTCTGTTTTCCCTGGACGTAGCTTTTGTCTTTTTAATTATTGATGCAGATCATTTTTATTCATTTTTGTCAAAGTGCTTATTGATTTCTATCCGTTTCGGTTACACATCCCAGTCGGTGAAATTTCATTGTCCAAATCTGAACTGGAGCCGGCTGTGCAAACTCAATCCAGGTTTCTGCTGAACAAGGCACAAACCTGGGGTCAGTAAAAATACTCTGGGTGCCTTCTTCCTGATGTCTGACCCTGCGAGGTCACTCAGCCTTTTGGGAGAAACCTGACATTACTGGAGATGGGTGGATATAAGTTTTAGGAATTGAAAGCGTCTGGTATTAATGAGAGGCATGATGTGGAGATGCCGGCGTTGGACTGGGGTGAACACAGTAAGAGTTTTAACAACACCAGGTTAAAGTGCAACAGGTTTATTTGGTAGCAAATACCATTAGCTTTCGGAGCGCTGCTCTTTCGTCAGATGGAGTGGAAATGTGCTCTCAAACAGGGCACAGAGACACAAAATCAAGTTACAGAATACTGATTAGAATGCGAATCCCTACAGCCAGGTCTTAAAGATACAGACAATGTGGGTGGAGGGAGCATTAAGCACAGGTTAAAGAGATGTGTATTGTCTCCAGACAGGACAGCCAGCAAGTCCAGGAGGCAAGCTGTGGGGGTTACTGATGATGTGACATAAATCCAATGTGACATAAATATTAACGAGAGTGTCAGAAATAGGAGCAGGTGTAGGCCATTTGGCTCCTCAAACCTCTTCACTTATTCAATTAGAACATGGCTGATATTCTTTCTCAACTCCACCTTCCTGCATTATCCCCACATCCCTTGACTCTGAATATCTAAAAATCTAACGCTCTCTGACTTGAACACACTCAGTGACTGAGTATCCATGGTCTTGTCTTGCACCCTGCTTCTTGTAAGGACTCCATTTCATCCCAGTCTCTCTATTGCATCTGTTCTGATGATGTAACCTCCACACCAGTGCATCAAATATGTCTTCCTTTTCCCTTGTGAGAATTCCCACCCAGTCTGGTTGACGGGGTGCTGTCTAATTCATTTCACGCATCAGTGCTCTCACCTCTTGTCCTCACCTTCCACCCCAGCGGCCTCTGTATTCAATGGATCATCCAAACACATCTTCCCAGGCCCTCCCGTTTCAGCACTCCACAGGGAGCCTCCACAACACCTTAGTCAACTCCTCAATCAACACTAACACGCTGAAGGTTCCCACAGCACGTTTTCCCAGCAGTACAGCGATGCAATACCTGCCGTTTCACCTCCTGTCATCTCACTGTCTAAAGCCCCAAACACTCCTCCCAAGTGAAACAGCAATTTACTTGTACGCCTTTCAACTTGGTATTCTGTATTTGCCGCTTACAGTTAAAGTTAAAGTTTATTTATTAGTCACAAGTAAGGCTTACATTAATGCTGCAATGACGTTACTGTGAAATTCCCCTAGTCGCCACATACCGGCGTCTGTTTGAGTCAATGCACCGAACCAGCATGTCTTTCAGACTGTGGGAGGAAACCGGAGCACCCGGAGGAAACCCACGCAGACACGGGGAGAACGTGCAAACTCCGCACAGACAGTGACCCGAGCCGGGAATCGAACCCGGGTCCCTGGCGCTGTGAGGCAGCAGTGCTAACCACTGTGCCACCGTGCCGCTCATTGTGACCCCCTCTGCACTGGGGCAAGCAAACGCAGCCTGGGCGTCTGCTTTGAGGAATACCTCTGTGCAGACTGCAAGCATGATCGCGAGCTTGTCATTTTCATTCTCGACCTTGCTCTTGTCCATGACCTGCAGAGCTTGGGGCAAGCTCGAGGAACAAAACATCATCTTTCGACTTGGGCGTTCTATGCAGCCTTCCGGACTCAGCATCAAGTTCAACAACTGTGCATCAGAACCTCTGCCTTCATCTTGTTCAATGCGTATTTTCTCCTTTTTATTGTTTTGGCCGACACTGATTCTTCATCCCTTCATGTTGCATTGAGATGTCTTTTTAAATGCAACCCATGTCCCATTTGGACACAACCTTTTGTTTCTTTACTTCATCCATTGGCTATTGCATGAAGGAATCTTTTGTTATTTAAACTCACCTGCCCTCCATCCTACCACAGACTTCCTTCTTTGTCCTTCCTGTTTCTTCTCTTCCAGCTCCCAGCCCCCGCACACTGGCTTAAAAAGCCTTAAATGTCTGTCTGTCTCTTCAGGGCTGGTCATTGACCTGAAAGGTCAACTCTGTTTCTACAGATGTTGCCTGACCTGCTTGTTTTTCCAGCTGTTTTTAGTTATTTCTGGTTTTCCTCTTGTCAGTCCTAAATGACCTTCTGAAAGTGTGACTCCCCAGCCAAGGGAACACCCTCCCAGCATCAACCCTGTAAAGCCCCTTAAGAACGTTATATACTTCAACGAGATCACCTCTCCTTCTTCAAAACACTAGGGAGCATAGTCCTGGTCTCTGAAGTCTCCTAGGACAATCCCCTCAGTGCAGCAATTAGTCTAGTGAACCTTTGCAGCACTCCGGCTGAGGATATATATCCTTATCTTGGTAAGATTAATGATGGAGAGGAAGGTGACACACTGACACTGCACTGCGTCACAGGATGACAGGGTTACTCTCTACACAGCTAAGATTTCTCCTGAATCCTGACAGTGTGCTGCTGTCTGCGGTGTCTCATTTCCCATCACGAGGGACCAAAGCTTTGAGCGACAGCCGATTAGATGTTGAGGTAACAGCAAAAAAACTGCGGTGCAGTGGTTAGCACTGCTGCCTCACAGTGCCAGGGACCCGGGTTCGATTCCAGCCTTGGGTCACTATCTGTGTGGAGTTTGCACATTCTCCCCGTGTCTGCGTGGGTTTCCTCCGGGTGCTCCGGTTTCCTCCCACAGTCCAAAGATGCGCGGGTTAGGTTGATTGGCCGTGCTAAATGGCCCCTTTGTGTCCCAAGATGTGTGGGTTAGGGGGATTAGCAGGGTAAATACGTGGGGTTACGGGGATAGGGCCTGGGTGGGATTGTGGTCAGTGCAGGCTCTATGGGCCGAATGGCCGCCTTCTGCACTGTCGGGATTCTGTGATTCTATTATGCTGGGAATCTGCAATAGGGAAAGCTCAGCAGGCCTGGTAACATCCGTGGAGAGGCAAAACGAGAGTGAACGTTTTGAGTCCAGTACGGCACATCTTCCTGCTCGTTTTCCCAGCACTTTCAGATTTTGAGAATTTTTAAAACAACTGATTAATATCACAAGTAGGCTAACATCAACACTGCAATGAAACCACTGTGAGAAACCCTGGTCGGGGTTGCCAATCTTGGAGGAATGCTTTGGCAACCCCAGGATTTGAAGATTCATTGCCAAAGTACTGCCACAAACTACCCGAAGAGGAACTTCATTGGGGCATTAAACCTAACTCTGTTTTCATTTTCATCTCATACTTTAAATTTTTAAGTTACAAAAAATATTACAAATGGTCGGGATGGCAAAAGGCTAACTCGAGATGAATTCAGTCAGAAAGCAAAGGGTTTGTTTCATTCTGCAATTAGCATAGAATTACATCGACAAAATCACAGCATAACCATCACCTTATTTTTCAATCCTGTTCTGCCGAGGACAGCAATTGTTACCTATCCCTGATTATCCCTGTTAGCCGTTTCAGTAAGGAATCTAACAACACCAGGTTCAGGTCCATTTGGTAGCAAATGCCACTAGCTTTCAGAGCATTGCTCCTTCGTCAGGTGAGCGGGAGATCTGACGAAGGAGCAGCGCTCCGAAAGCTAGTGGCGTTTGCTACCAAATAAACCTGTTGGACTTGAACCTGGTGTTGTTAGACTCCTTACTGTGTTTACCCCAGTCCAACGCCGGCATCTCCACATCATGACTGCCGTGTCAGTGCACAGTTAAGAGTAAACCACATCTTTCAATAAACCCCATTATCTATCCACATTGCTGTGGCTCTGGAGTCACATGTAGGTCAGGCCAGGTAAAGGTGGCAGATTTCCTTCTCTGAAGGACGTTAGTGAACCAAATGGGCTTTTACAACAATCGGTGATAGTTTCACGGTTACTATTTATTACTGAAGCTCGCTTTATATTCTAGATTTTTTTTCAATTGAACTCTACTTCCACCAACTGCCGTCGTGGACTTTGAACCCGTGTCCCCAGAGCATTAACCTGGGCGTCTAGTTCTGCTGAAAGAACTAATGTCAACCTTGGACCTTAATTCTGTTTCCCTCTCTGTGGATGCTGCCAGATTTGCTGAGTATTAGCGGCATTTTCTGTTTATATTCCAGATTTCCAGCATTTGCTGTGTCGCGTGCATCATTGTGTTTCAGAAGCCAATATTAACCCATTCCAAACTGCACTTCAGATATTTTATTGGCTCAGTAAATGATTGGAGTGCGGGAGCAGGGTGGCTGGTCATACGATCAATACCTCCAAGCACAGTTGGCAACCCTATGGTCGGGTCCTGCAATTGACTCTTGAGGACAAGCACTTGGGAGTGAAGAGAAAATCTGTGGAGTTGAAGTAACAGCTTCGAGCCCTACAGCAAGTGTGGTCGCTGTGGAGACGTTGCAGACAGATCACTCTGTTCCTCAACCATTCTTTTTTTTTGGCGTAATTGAGATGGATTGAGTTGTAAGTGTTGATACGAGCCACCGGTGCAAAGGAAATTGAGACCCCGGCATGTAGTGGAATACGAACTCGCTGCATTTACGCCTGAGACATTCTCACCTGGCTGCATCGTCCCTGACTGAAGTAGCACCAGTTGAATGGACACTTGATCAGAGGTGTGAAGGAGCACTGCAAATGAGGGTATTAATACTGCAAGTACCTTTCGTCATCCTATTTCCCACTTGCTCATTGCTCATACAAGTTCCTGTTGTTACTCGTGCACGTACTATATTCCCAGAATAAACACACGGCAGCTTTTATTTTTCACTGAAAAATTTGCTCATATCTCCATCTCCCAAAATTTCATAAGTGAGTCCCTCCAGTAACCCGAGGGGAATTTATTGATGGGGCAAAATGATGAGAACAGTGTATATTTGGATGACGCAGTGCACTTGAAGCACTTTCCTGGTGAATGTTCATTCAGTTAGATTGGAAAGAGTTTGTAACCTGCATGATGTGTTCTCCCGAGGTGGGTGGATTAGAGTAGGATACAATAGTTGCTGTTAGCACAATGAGGGCCTGTGAATAACTGTGGAATGTTACATCTGTCAAATACCGTAGGCATTGTACAGCAATGCATTGATTCATTGTTAACCTGTATTAGCTGCAACCTTCGGAAAGTAAATGCGGGGGAATCCAAAACCAGGGGCCATTAGTGTCAGGTAATTGCTAACGAATTCAGTAAGAACAAAGATCAATACAGCACAGGAAAAGGCCCTTCGGCCCTCCAAGCCCGCGCCGCTCCCTGGTCCAAACTAGACCATTCTTTTGTATCCCTCCATTCCCACTCCGTTCATATGGCTATCTAGATAAGTCTTAAACGTTCCCAGTGTGTCCGCCTCCACCACCTTGCCTGGCAGCGCATTCCAGGCCCCCACCACCCTCTGTGTAAAGTATGTCCGTCTGATATCTGTGTTAAACCTCCCCCCCTTCACCTTGAACCTATGACCCCTCGTGATCGTCACCACGGACCTGGGGAAAAGCTTCCCACCGTTCACCCTATCTATGCCTTTCATAATTTTATACACCTCTATTAAGTCTCCCCTCATCCTCCGTCTTTCCAGGGAGAACAACCCCAGTTTACTCAATCTCTCCTCATAACTAAGCCCCTCCATACCAGGTAACATCCTGGTAAACCTCCTCTGTACTCTCTCCAAAGCCTCCACGTCCTTCTGGTAGTGTGGCGACCAGAACTGGACGCAGTATTCCAGATGCGGCCGAACCAACGTTCTATACATCTGCATCATCAGACCCCAACTTTTATACTCTATGCCCCGTCCTATAAAGGCAAGCATGCCATATGCCTTCTTCACCACCTTCTCTACCTGTGACGTCACTTTCAAGGATCTGTGGACTTGCACACCCAGGTCCCTCTGCGTATCTACACCCTTTATGGTTCTGCCATTTATCATATAGCTCCCCCCTACATTATTTCTACCAAAATGCATCACTTCGCATTTATCAGGATTGAACTCCATCTGCCATTTCTTTGCCCAAATTTCCAGCCTATCTGTATCCTTCTGTAGCTTCTGACAATGCTCCTCACTATCTGCAAGTCCTGCCAATTTTGTGTCGTCCGCAAACTTACTGATCACCCCAGTTACACCTTCTTCCAGATCATTTATATAAATCACAAACAGCAGAGGTCCCAATACAGAGCCCTGCGGAACACCACTAGTCACAGGCCTCCAGCCGGAAAAAGACCCTTCCACTACCACCCTCTGCCTTCTGTGACCAAGCCAGTTCTCCACCCATCTAGCCACCTCCCCCTTTATCCCATGAGATCCAACCTTTTTCACCAGCCTACCATGAGGGACTTTGTCAAACGCTTTACTAAAGTCCATATAGACGACATCCACGGCCCTTCCCTCGTCAACCATTTTGGTCACTTCTTCAAAAAACTCCACCAGGTTAGTGAGGCATGACCTCCCTCTCACAAAACCATGCTGACTATCGTTAATGAGTTTATTCCTTTCTAAATGCGCATACATCCTATCTCTAAGAATCTTCTCCAACAACTTCCCCACCATGGACGTCAAGCTCACCGGCCTATAATTACCCTTCTTAAATAACGGGACCACATTAGCTATCCTCCAATCCTCTGGGACCTCACCTGCGTCCAGTGACAAGACAAAGATTTGCGTCGGAGGCCCAGCGATTTCATCTCTCGTCTCCCTGAGCAGCCTTGGATAGATTCCATCAGGCCCTGGGGATTTGTCAGTCTTTAAATTCTCTAACAAACCTAAGACTTCCTCCTTTGTAATGGAGATTTTCTCCAACAAATGCAAGAGAATGAGAATGTGGAACTTGCTACAACTTGGAACGGCTGAGGCAAATAACATTGACCTGTTTCAGGGGAAGTTAGGTCAGTACATAAAGGAGTAAGGAATCGAAGAATTGTGAATCTATTCAAAGAATCCCTACAGTGCAGAAGGAGGCCATTCGGCCCATCGAGTCTGCACCAACCACAATCCCACCCAGGCCCTATCCCCATAACCCCATGCATTTACCCTAGCTAGTTCCCCCTGACAGGGGCAATTTGGCATAGCAAATCCACCTAACCGACACATTTTTTGGACTGTGGGAGGAAACCAGAGCACCCGGAGGAAACCCACGCAGACAGGGGGAGAAAGTTGTCTACAGGCTTTCTTGTTGAATCCACCCCTCACCCCACGAAACCTGTGGTGTGGGTGCACCGTCGGTGGGACCCTTTGATCCCGCCAGCGTGAGGGCAGCAAGATTTTGGAAACTATTTCCTATTACTTGATATTGCTGCCTCTGTGCACCTTGCAAATATGGAAAGCCCCACCTGCCATACCTCTGTAACCACCACCACTTCCTCTGCCTCAGTGAAGGCTCTATTCCACAAGACACTCGTGATGCAAACATCAACAAGGCCGGCAGGGAGAGGGGGGTGGTTACAGGAACTACTGCGGCGTCTCCTCCGCATCACTGGCACAGCTTTTACCCAGAGCCATTCCAACGAGACTTCATCAATTAGCCAACAGAATAATACTGAGAGACAATGTGATTTCAGAGCAGGCAGAAAATAACCAAAGCAGAAAGTGCTGGAAAACCTCAGTAGGTTTGACAGCATCTGTGGAGAGGGAACAGAACTAACGCTTCGAGTCTGGATGATCCTTCTGTTAGATCAGAAACCCTATTATGAAGTCAGACCAGACCGCAACAATTTTGATGTGATGTTTCACTCCAGGTGACGCACTGGGAAGCTTTTATCAAAACAAACTTTATTTAACAGCACGGTTTAACAAATGAATCAGCTTAACTTTTAACAATTGAACAATATTTAGACAAGGTACAATGCTTAACTGCTAACCTATCACTGAGTTCCAATCAAGCAACATTTCTCTTGTAAGACTTAAACCCTTCTTTAAAATTAGTGAGCAAAACACAGGCATACTTGCTTTGAGTTGGATTAACGGTTCTGGAGCTTTCAGAAAGCCTTTGGAGAGAGAGAGAGAGAGAGCTTTTTTTCTGGCAGCTTCAGGCAGCAACTGATTGTATTTTGAAATGAAATTGGGTTTTCTTGCAAGCTTGGGTCCTCCCATTAATCCCATTAATCACATAACTCTGTCTCTGTCAATCAACCAACCTAATCAAAATTCTCACGACTCTGCATACTTAGTGTATAATCCCAGGAGAACGTAAATAAACAAAAGGTCCATTAATTCCACAAAGTAGCACATTCCTATGCAAAAATCAGTTATTATCTTGCATTCTTAGCAACTACTGCATGTTTACCAAGCAAATCAACTTGCGTACAAAACACTTCCTCTTAAAACAACCCCACCTTAAACACAAAATATAGTAAAATAGCACAGCGTAATCGCACTTGATTAGAGCTCTGAATAAGGGGAATCCAGGCTCGAAACGTTAGCTCTGTTCTCTCGTCACAGATGCTGTCAGATCTGCTGAGATCAGATTGCAGCATCCGTAGTCATTTACTTTTATGGAAAATGACAAACTGGCCCACAGGACCAAGATGCTTATCTACATGGCCAGTATCCTGAACACCTTGCAGTACAACAGCAAAGCTTGGACAACCTGCACTTAACAAGATGCAGAGAGACGCAATAAATTCCATCTCTGGCATCTGTGACGCACCCTCAGCATCACATGGAAAGATAGAATCAAGCGGAGAAGGTTTGCTATCTTGGGCATGTGAACAGGATGCGAGGTGGCTGCATTTCCAGGGGGGGGGAGTGGTGGATGGATGGGGGGTCACCCGTTCCAAGAAGCCAGCAGGACGCCCAAAGCTCCAATTCAAGGATTCCCTCAAAAGAGACATGAAAGCCCTCAACATCAATCACGACAAGCTGATGATTGATGCAAATGGTGACACCAGCTGCGGGCAGGAATTTGCCACCACGGTGACACGTGGTTTCTGAAGTTCCAAAGCTAACGCCAGCCCAGCAAACCAGGCAGAGATCATCCTCGATCACAGGCAGAGAATAACCTCGTGCGTGGCACTTGTGGCAGACTTTACCTTTCCAGAATCGACTTATTCAACCATCGAGAGCAGGTGATCTGATCTGACCTCACCGTCGCTCGGAGGCCACATTCCCAACCTCTCCCGCAGATGGAAAGATGCCAAATATTTGTGCATCTTGCAATGCTGCTCATCGGTTACTGTTCCGCATTCTCTGCGCTATTTAACTGAATCCTATGGCTGTTTTGTGCATTGGTGCGTTTGGTTAACTGCTACGGTAAACATCATGGTGATTTGATCTCTGATCATTGCCTTGACTGCCAGGCCCTAACTCTGTTGCTTGCTGAGGGGACATGTTATTGACTGTATGGGTCTTGACCTTGATGTCCTGCTGCTCTGAGCACTCATTAACAGGTGCCCCACGGAGGATTTTACTTTGTTCTGTCACAACCACGTGGGCTGATTGTTTAAAAAAAAATTCAACTCCACTGCATTGCTTCTGATTGTATGCTGTTTAACCCTTCGGAGGTAGGACTGGCCTCCAACTGTTAATAATCCCTGCGTATTAATGAGTGACAAAGTGGGTGAGTGGGGCTGCTGTGACAGTCCTGCTAGTGCTGTCTCACGGCTGAGCAGTTCTGTCAGTAAGTGTGCCTGACCTTCAATTGCTGTCTGCGATCTAAACGATTCAGCATGTGCCCTAATGGGAGAATTATTTACTGAAGATAGCTAGAAGCTCTGTGAAGAAAACAGCTAGTGGAAGGGTGAAGATATTGTATCCTCCAAGTGTCAGGCTACAGTTCAGTCATTCTGTTTTTGTGCAATGTCCGCTCATACACAAAAACCTATGGGGCATTTTCCTGCATTCTTTGTTCAGATATCGGTTTTGGTGCAGCTTGCTGGTTGTGAATGATGACCTGGAACCTTAGACCCTTTGTCCTGTCATTCACTATCTCCATAACCAGTGATATTTGCGGATGTTTAGGGGCGGCACAGTGGTTAGCACTGCTGCCCCACATCTCCATGGACCTGGGTTCGATTCCCGGCTTGGGTCGCTGTCTATGTGGAGTTTGCACGTTCTCCCTGTGTCTGCGTGGGTTTGCTCCGGTTTCCTCCCACACTCCAAAGATGTGCGGGTTAGGTTGATTGGCCATGTTAAATTCTTCCTAGTATCGGGGGGATTAGCAGGGTAACTATGTGGGGTTACGGGAATAGGGCCTGGGTGGGATCGTGGCCAGTGCAGACTCGATAGGCCGAATGGCCTCCTTCGGCACTAGGGATTCTGTGACAGTGATAGTTTTGTTCTCTGATTCACAGTAGGGATGTCAACATTAGTAGAAAAACCAGCTTTAATTCACCACCCTGGTTTGTCTTCACAATGTGGGAGGAGGTTGGTGGAGTGGAGAGTTTTTGCTGATGATTAGGGTGGAGATTGGTGTTGGAGAATTCCTGGAGAGGTTTGGTTTTGGGGTTAAAGGTGACAGTTTAGTTTTCTGGTTAGGTTTGAGAGTTGGATCTTCTGCCCAGCGTTAAGTTTTGATCTAGAGGCAGAGGTCCAGATCCTCTGGTCTCCGGATCATCAGAGATCGGACCTATCTCCCAAGATGCGTGTCGGCATCCTGTGGAACCCCCGACTTGCAGACCTCTGCGGGAGTCGTCCAGATATTTGAATTTCCATCGATCAGTTCTCTGCTCCTCGGATGTTCCTTAAAGTCTCAGACTCGGAGCTAGAGTCAGTGATATCAGACAGTTCCACTATAGTTTAAAGTATATTTAGTGTCACAAGTAGGCTTACATTAACACTGCAATGAAGTTACTGTGAAAATCCCCTCGTTGCCACTCTCCGGTGCCTGTTCAGATACACTAAGGGAGAATTTAGCACGGTCAATGCACCTAAGCAGCACGTCTTTCGGACTGTGGGAGGAAACCGGAGCACCTGGAGGAAACCCACACAGACACGGGGAGAATGTGCAGACTCTCCGATGGATGCTGTGCTTTGCATTTCTGGAGAAACTGTGCGAGGAAGATCCAGCAAGAAATGCAGAGCGTTGTCAAGCTGTGGCAAAGTTAAAACAGAGTGGAAATCCGATGCATGATTTGCAAGAAGGGAGTTGAGGTGCTTCTGCAGATGTTGGGTTTTAGATCTGGCTGAAGAATCTCTGTTATGTCTAAAGGTGGAGAGGTTCTGTCCAGGATTGATTTGGGGATTAGAAGGGGTGGCTCTTTGCTCAAGGTAAAGTGGAGAGTCTTTGCTTTTGGATTCGAGATGGAGAGACTGAGGAGGTGGAGCAAATTGAATTGAAAGTGAAGATGATGAGTGAAGATACCGTGTCTTGCCAGTCTCTGAAGGCCACGTATTTGAGAGGAAACTATTTGAGTGTTTCAAGATGAGAAATTCTTTGAACAAATAATTTCCTTATGTTTGGGAAGCATATTTAAAACTTAATTATGCAGACTAACTTTGAACATTTTTAATATTTGGCATGTGAGCATTGCTGGCAAGGCTAAGGTTTGCTGCACATCTCTAATTGCCCTTGAAAAGGTGGTGTAGGTACACCCACGGTGCTCCTAGGGAGGGATTTCCAAGATTTTGACCCAGTGAAAGTCTGGGTGGTGTGTGGGTTGGAGGGGAACTTGCAGGTGGTGGTGTTCCCACTCATCTGCTGCCCTGGTCCTTCTCGGTGGGAGAGGTTGCGAGTTTGGAAGGTGTTGTCAAAGGAGACTTGGCTGAGAGGGAGGATATTTATTTTCATTTTCTATGCTGCTAGCTGTCAGTCTTGGCTGAGTAGTATCACGCGAGACTGCCTATGGATTGCCACTACTTAGATCTGGATGCATAATCTTGCTAGACGTTTGATGCAGTACAGAGAGAATGGCAGCGTTTTCTTGCAGACCAAATGCAAAACTGAGACACTGTCAGCCCTGAGATGTACAAGATCTACTGTATCAAAAGAAGAGTAGGAGAGTTCACCTCTCCTGGTCGACAGTAATCCTTCACTCAAATCAGATTATCTGTGACTATTTGCAGTACGTAAACAGCATGGATGTACATGCTCTGTGAAGGCTGCACTCAACACATCTCTTTGAAACACCTTCACACCCCGACAGCCTCCTGGCCCACCCAGAGCAAAATCCCTTCAGCCGCAGTTGATCTAATTCATCTTTATAAAAAAAAAACAAACCTGATGATTGAGGGAAGAATATGATTCCGAAATCTGGGAAACCGCCATTCCTCCTCTGTGTGTATGGCCTGATCCTCCGTGTGAACCTGAATCACTCGAACAGGCAGACAGGGCCTCGGATTAAGGTCTGATCTGCTCTCCTCCAGCCTTGCAGCGCTGAAGGTTCGCCCTGGAGTGGGACTTGAACCTGGGACTTGCTGAATCAGCAGTCAGAGTGCTACCAACTGAGTCAAGCTGCCACTGACTTCTGGGTCGTGGTTCCATACCATCAGTGTGCCAGGCATCACAAACAGGCGTGCTTAGAAAATGGCAGCTGCCATGCTGCAGGTTTTTGCTGTCACGTCTCCCTGTTTGAGAGGTCGGGGAGGGAAACGGCTGTAATCCTGTTCCGATGCTGTCCCATTCCCCATCTTACAAAAAAATCCCATTCATCAGAAGTCCTATTTTACCTCGAACCAAGTTACTGAAGCAATTTAAAATTCTCATCCTCATCTTTAAATTCCTTCCTGGCCTTGCTTCCCCATTTCTCAGTCCGAGGGCGTCCCCAGAACACTCCATTCCTGCGACTGCAGCTTCCTCCGATCATCTCACCTTGAGCCCCTTCCTCTGTAATTCGCCCCCCCCTGAACTCTGCCTTTGCCAATTCCTCCTTTAAAACTCTCCTTAATTCCCACTTCTTTGGCAAAGCATTTTGGTCACGCTTCCTAATATCCCTTCCCTCGACTTGATGTCTGTTTTCCCATCTTGCCATCTGGGAGTTTTCCAGGAAGTCTTTCGAAGTTGAAAGCCAATCGTGATATAAAAACATGCCCTTCAATTGCAATTCACAATTGGGCTGCCTTCTTCCCAACTCCTACTTATTGCTGAAACGTCTGCCTTCAACTTCGCGTTTTCAGTTCCCGGTCCCTGAAAAAAACCCAACATTTTCTGGAAATCTTTGGTAAGCCAGCACATTTTTGGCCTCGGTCGCATGTTTGGCAACATGCATATTTGATGTCAGATCTATCTAACAGCGTGCTTTACACGTTTTAAATCGTTACAGGTTTCAGACTCCGTTCCTCTTGAGAATTGTTTCAAAAGCACAAACGGTCGAAGATGGATTAATGAAATTTACGTTCCTTAGATTTCTTAATTAAAAATTGAGGTCACCTGAGGTCCCACGTCAGTCACCAGTGAGTTATGATGAGTGGCGTGAATGGAATATTGGTTGTATCCCGCAGATTTCAAGAATGTATTGTCTAAAATAATTATAGCCATATAAAGAAGAGTGTAATTATTCAGCAGTGGGTTCAGTGATGCTGCAGTGTTTTATTATGCATTAGTTCCAGTGCTTTCACTGCTGCACTCCTCCTGAGTTGAGTGATTAAAAAAACATTTAATGCATTTTCGTTTCTGGGATCTGCTTCGAGTTAAGACAGTTTTCTGTCAAATGAATTATTAAAAGATGGAATGAATCCAGGAACAGTATGGAATGATCTGATATCTGTGAATGTGTAAAGCAAACGTGTGGAGGCAGGAAACACAAGAGGAAAGTTAGTGGTTATAAAAATAAAAGCAGAAATGAAATACTTGGGTTTTTTAAAATCTCCGCCTCGGAATACTTTGCATTCAATGAGTTACATTTTTTGAAGTGTCGCTAATGTGATACGGGCAGATGTTTAAAGTTTATTTATTCGTGTCACAAGTGGCCGTCGCAGTGGCCCATGGTTAGCACTGCTGCCTCACAGTGCCAGAGACTTGGAGCGGAGGAGGTTGAGGGGAGACTTAATAGAGGTTTATAAAATGATGGAGGGGAAAGATAGAGTGGACGTTCAAAGACTGTTTCCTTGGGTGGATGGAGCTGTTACAAGGGGGCATAACTATAGGGTTCATGGTGGGAGATCTGGGAGGGCTGTCCGAGGTAGGTTCTTTACTCAGAGAGTGGTTGGGGTGTGGAATGGACTGCCTGCAGTGATCGTGGAGTCGGACACTTTAGGAACATTTAAGCGGTTATTGGATTGGCACATGGAGCACACCAGGACGATAGGGAGTGGGATAGCTTGATCTTGGTTTCAGATAAAGCTCGGCACAACATCGTGGGCCTAAGGGCCTGTTCTGTGCTGTACTGTTCTATGTTCTAGACCCGGGTTCGATCACTGTCTGTGCGGAGTCTGCACGTTCTCTCCGTGTCTACGTGGGTTCCCTCCGGGTGCTCCAGTTTCCTCCCACAGTCCGAAAGACGTGCTGGTTAAGAGCATTGGCCGTGCTAAATTCTCCCTCAGTGTACCCGAACAGGGGACTAGGGGATTTTCACAGTAACTTAATTGTAGTGTTGATGTAAGCCTACTTGTGACACTAATAAATAAACTTTTTTTAAAAAGTAGGCTGACATTAACACTGCAATGAAGTTACTGCGAAAATCCCCTATTCATGCAAGATCCCACAAACAATAAACGAGGGAAGATCATTTTTTAAAAAAAACAGAGGAAGTTGGACAATTGTGAGGGGCTTTCTGGTCCAATGCTTGAGCACTCTGCCCCAAAAACCTGCTGTGTAAAGACGGGATCTTCAAATTTGGCGTGGCTGTAACGTTTTGTGCATCCCACGCTTCTCGTGTCCCACTTTGCTGGCCATGCCTTCATCCATAGAGACTTTAGGCTTTGAAATTGCTTCCTCCAACCTCTGCTTCTCCACCTCTTTTCCAGACACTCTTTAAAATCCTGCCTCTTTTGACAAAGTGTTTTGGTCTCCCCTCTTAGTTTCTGTCTGAATATTCTTGCATGATGCACCTTTGGGCATTTTAATAGGTTTAAAGACACTGTAAATGCAAGTTGTTGCTGATTTGGGAAGTGGGGGGGGGTGGAATTTTGAGACAAGGATACAGGGACTAAATTTAGTCTTCTAATTTATTGATAGCGAGTGTTGACATGTTATTTGACAGTGGGGTAGTGTATACTCGAACATAGTTTTGAGGCAGCACAGTGCTAGCACTGCCGCCTCACAGTACCAGTGACCTGGATTTCAGTTCCTGCCTCGGGTGACTGTCTGTGTGGAGTCTGCACGTTCTCCCCGTGTCTGTGTGGGTTTCCTCCAGGTGTTCCGGTTTCCTCCCACAGTCCGAAAGATGTGCGGGTTAGATTGATTGGCCGTGCTAAATTGCCCCTTTGTGTCACAAGGATTAGCAAGGTAAATACATGGGGTTATGGGGATAGGGTCTGGGTGGGATTGCGGTTGGTGCAGGCTCGATGGGACAAACAGCCTCCTTCTGCACTGTAGAGATTCTATGATTCTATAGCTGTCCTTGCTCAGGTGATTTCTCCCAGGAGTATTGACCCCCCCCCCCCCCCCCCATATACGTTGAAATAGGTAGTAGGAACGCTACAACAGCAGCCTCATGACTAAGCTGGGTAAACAAACTCACTTGATAAATTGAGTTATCGCTGGTGATCAAGCTTGATTCCTAATCAGAAGGGTTGGAATTTGTTTCAATTATTATTTCAAGAGAATAGCTTTTGAAAAACACATCTGTAATTCCTGCCAGGAAAACAGTCAGGGTGGCCACGGAGATGAATTTAAGAGTCTCCTAACGTGTTAAAAGGTTAATCAGGAGCCAGAGAGGGACCAGAGGTAGTGAAACGCAGCCGTATGCAGTCAGGAAGTCTTTGGGAAGGATGTTTCTATTGCTCTTGGGGCTCAAGGGATATGGGGAGGAAGTGGGGGAATCAGGATATTGAATTTGATGATCGGCCATGATCAAGATGAATGGCAGAGCAGGCTCGAAGGGCTGAATGGCCTAACCCTTCTCCTAGCTTCTATGATTCTATCAGTAAGAGGATTGTCCAAGAGTTGGGACGTCTTGTTGAAGTTGTACAAGACATTGGTAAGGCCACACTTGGAATACTGTGTACAGTTCTGGTCACCCTATTATAGAAAGGATATTATTAAACTAGAAAGAGTGCAAAAAAGATTTACTGGGATGCTACCGGGACTTGATGGTTTGAGTTATAAGGAGCATAGAAGGCTGAAGAGTGATCTTGGAGAGGTCTATTAAAATAATGAGGGGCATAGATCAACTGGACAGTCAATATCTTTTCCCAAAGGTAGGGGAGTCTAAACCTAGAGGGCACAGGTTTAAGGTGAGACGGGAGAGACACAAAAGTGTCCAGAGGGGCAATGTTTTCCACACAGAGGGTGGTGAGTGTCTGCAACAAGCTGCCAGAGGTAGTAGTAGAGGCGGGTACAATTTTGTCTTTTAAAAAGCATTTAGACAGTTACATGGGTACGATGGGTATAGAGGGATATGGGCCAAATATGGGCAATTGGGATTAGCTTAGGGGTTTAAAAAAAAAGGGCGGCATGGACAAGTTGGGCTGAAAAGCCTGTTTCCATGCTGTAAACCTCTATAATTCTATGACTCTATGATGCGAGAACCCTATAGGATGATGAAAAAGAGTTGGCTGAACCATGGATAAACATAAATACTTGATTGTATGGCTATCTCCAAGTCATCACCAGGGGACAAGTCAACACGGCTCCCTTTATAATTGGTGATCATCCAAATTGGACAAGTGACTGACATCAATGAGATGGGAGCCTTAAAAGGGGCTGAAAACAATTTGCTCTTCTGTGATGGATGGAGTTTATCCTCAGGGAGAAAGTGAGACCAAGGCTGAGATTTGTGATATGTTCTTTTGGGAGAGAGCGGAGGGCTTGGCAGGCCGTGCCAGATTGGATGTCGGCTACCCTGATGTCCATTTGCAATGAGGGAGACTAAATAGACCCAGGAGATGGGAGAGGCATTAGTTTCACTGTTGTACCAGATAAAACTATGGAATCAGTTTAGCAAGGTTAAACTGCAATTCTTCTATGATTCCCTAAATAGCAGCAGCCAGTACTGGTTTAGAATGGGAAATCCTGACTGCTTGACACTTCTGGAGGAAGTGACATCCCCTGAGTGACATTCTCTTGAATTGGTGTTGGAACCTCTGCTATTTCTGAGTAGGCAACTGGGACCCATAAAGTGAGAGAGACTAAATATGTAAGTTGGTGGATCTGTGCCAGGTCTGTGAGATAAAGTACTGCACAGGGGGAAAAAGCACAGGCAACCTGAGTACTTTAAATGGTGTTGAAATAGCTGAAGTTTATTTATTTATGTCACAAGTAGGCTTACATTAACAGTGCAATGAAGTTACTGTGAAAATCCCCTAGTCGCCACCCTACGGCACCTGGCGAGAATTTAGCATGGCCAATGCACCTAACCAGCACGTCTTTCGGACTGTGGGAGGAAACCGGATCACCCGAAGGAAACCCACGCAGATATGGGGAGAACGTGCAGACTCCGCACAGACAGTCACCCCAGCCAGGAATCGAACCTGGGTCCCTAGAGCTGTGAGGCAGCAATGCTACCCATTAAACTCGGTGACAGCAGCCATAGGGATTTTGAGGAATTTTGTCTCACCTCCGAGTGAGTTATCATCATCGAATCCCTGCAGCGAAGAAGCAGGCCATTCAGCCCATCTAGTCTGCACTGACTCGCCGAAAGAGCATCCCACCCAGACCCTATCCTCCATAACCCCACATATTAACCCACTTATCTCCCTAACCTACACATCTTGGAACACTCAGGGAAATTTTGCATCGACAATCCACGTAACCTGCACTTCTTTGGAGTGTGGGAGGAAACGGGAGCACCCGGGGGAAACGTGCAGACTCTACATAGACAGTGACCCAAGCTGGGAATTGAACCCGGGTCCTTGGCACTGTGAGGCAGCAGTGCTAACCACTGTGCCAATGTGCCGCCCCCATATCTTCAATTGCTCAGCATTGAAGAAAGGTCCTGCATCGTAGTCGGCACTGGAAAGATGTGAGAGCTTTCAACAGAAGGTCATGTCACCACACAGTGTCACACGCTGATGAAAGGTGACTCGTACAACACCAGTAAAGAGCATCCCTTGGTAACCAGTCTCAATGTGGTGGGAAGTGTGAACACTTGGTCAGTGCAACTCCAGCAAGTCTGAAAGCAGCTTGCTCTGCCATGGAGAAAGCCTGCCCAGGAGGAGGAACTCAGATTGGCAGAAATATGGGCCAGTAATTAGCAGCAGATTTCCCCTGCCTGAGGAATGGCGATGACTAGCCTCCGCCCCGATGGATGGAATGATACCAATTGCATGGATTTTTGTAAAGGAAGAAGCCAACCAGTTGCATCCATTAGGTTTCAGGGTGGATTTCTTTATTTTCGTAAAGGTTTGTGTCAGTGTTAACTCTGGTGTAGGGAGAAGAAAGAAGGATGTGGGAGACGGTGTTAAAATGATCTTAGTGTTCCGCCTGAACTTGACAGTGAGCTGCCGTAGATGTGGCAAGTTTGAGGAGCAGTCTGGAAGCAACAGCATTCTCTGATAGTTTAGAAGTTTGAGCAGGTAAAGCAGCATCAAGATTTCTAAGTAGCCTCACAACAGCAGGTTAAAGTCTAACAGGTTTATTTGGTAGCACGAGCTTTTGGAGTATTGCCCCTTTATCAGCTTGTGCTACCAAGTGAACCTGTTGGATTTTAACCTGGTGTCTGTGAGACTACTTACTGTGCCTACCCCAGTCCAATGCTGGCAACTCCACATCAATATTTCTACGGGCACGGTGGTTAGCACTGCTGCCTCACAGCGCCAGGGACCCGGGTTCAATTCCCTGCTTGGGTCACTGTCTGTGCGGAGTTTGCACGTTCTCCCCGTGTCTGCGTGGGTTTCCTCCAGATGCCTCGGTTTCCTCCCACAGTCCGAAAGACGTGCTGGTTAGGTGCTTTGGCCATGCTAAATTCTCGCCAGGTGCCGTAGTGTGGCAACTAGGGGATTTTCACAGTAACTTCATTGCAGTGTTAATGTAAGCCTACTTGTGACACTAATAAATAAACTTTACTGTTTCCACATGAGTGAAATTTGATCTCCTCTGCCTCCCACTAGCGTCGTCGTGTGGCTCTATCCAGAGGCTCTTGGACCCTTGGAAGTGGAGTTGGTCTGTTTCAGGTAGGCAGCAAAGGGAGCTGCCCTTTGGTAATTTAAACTGAGCAGAAGGCAGGGCCTCTTTGCGGGGAAAACAGGAGGTTGTTGAGAGTGAAAGTATTGAATGAGAAGTTGAGACAACAAACTGGATAAACAGGAAATAGACCTTTGGTTTTTGTCAGAGGAGGAGCCTTGGAGACTGGGGCAGATGTGGTTAACTGTTGAAACCGCGCGGTTAGCTCATGTTAGACTTTAGATTGAGGCTGAGTTTGTGGTTTCAGTTGGTGTGAGTAAAATAATAACTCAGTTCTCCAAACCTTACTGAGCCGTTCCAGCGGACCAGTTGAACCACATTTGACCCAATCCATTGGATTCCCAGTCATGGGATCTTGTACCAATAGACTGTGTCGATTTCCACTTTGAAACAGACTGCTTACCCCCGCCCCTTGGACCTTTTTGACCGCATTGGTGGTACAGATCCTTGCGGTGTAGTTACAAAGATTTACTGTCCTCCCAGAATGTAGCTGAGACACTTCCTGTATGCTTCAGTTAAAAGTTCTTTCAGAGACTGTCTTATGTGGTTTCTTTACTCTATTTCTGAGCAAAGCTGATGTTGTTATTTGTGGTGATCATCTTGCTTGAAGATCTGGGCGGCGGTGTATCATGCCTGTGATGTTGTACAGCTTGAATGTGACCCACTTGCTCTGTCAGCGTTGAGCTAGACTGTAATACTGGTCTTGGTCTGTAAGCTTTTGAATTTATGACTGTTATAGTGTGGGGCTCCCTACCCTGTCATCCACTGACAGACAGCAAGCATCTTTAATGTGCTTAAAAGGTTAAAATGCTGCATGGGCGGCACAGTGGTCAGCACTGCTGCCTCACAGTGCCAAGGACCCGGGTTCGATTCCCGGCTTGGGTCACTGTCTATGTGGAGTTTGCACGTTCTCCCCGTGTCTGCGTGGGTTTCCTCCGGGTGCTCCGGTTTCCCCCCGCAGTCCGAAAGACGTGCTGGTTAGGAGCATTGGCCATGCTAAATTCTCCCTCGGTGTACCCCAACAGGCACCAGAGTGTGAAAAACCAGGGGATTTTCACAGTAACTTCATTGCAGTGTTAATGTAAGTCTACTTGTGACGCTAATAAATAAACTTAAACTTAAAAATTAACTACACAAGGAGCCACCATCAGTTAGGACACAATCTTACACAGGATGAAACTTTAGTGTCGGCCTGCATTTGGGCAGCACGGTGGCACAGCGGGTTTGCACTGCTGCCTCACAGCGCCAGGGACCCGGGTTCGATTCCTGGCTCAGGTCACTGTCTGTGTGGAGTCTGCATTTCCTCCCCATTTCCGCATGGGTTTCCTCCGGGTGCTCCGGTTTCCTCCCACAGTCCAAAGATGTGTGGGTTAGGTGGATTGGCCATACTAAGTTGACCCTTAGTGTCAGGGGGGATTAGTAGGATAAATGGGGTTATGGGGATAGGGCTGGGTGGGATTGTGGTCGGTTCAGACTCGATGGGCCAAATGGCCTCCTTCTGCACTGTAGAGATTCTTAGGTTTTTTTTTTGTCCCTGTTATGTCATGCTGCTCTATTGTACAGAAGAAGGTGAACAATTCTGTATCTGACCTTCCCAGATAACTTCATGTTCTGAGAGATCCAATACCAGGATCTGTTACTGTGTGGGACCCTGTGTTATTCTGGATTAATCCATGGATGTGCAAAATGGCAGTGGTCAGATGATCTGCGAAATAAACTGTCAAGAGGGTCACGGGGTCGTGATTCCGTTTCCGGGTTCAGCTGACCATTTTGTTGTTGTACTTGTGACATCTGTTCTGCCCCGTCGAAGCAACACTTATATAGTATCTTCAGCATTGCCCCAAGATTCTCAGCAGCCAGCCACGCATTTTGAAAGTGTAGACACTGTTGTAATGTAGGAAATGTGGGCAACCTGTGATCCACCAGCAAAAACGACCACATCCTGTGCACCATCTGCAGATATTACCGCACTCCCACAGACTGCCTGAAGATATTGCAGAGCTCTTGGGCTTGTCGTGTCTGAGCTGTCTGAAAGAATGCCATTTTTGACCCACGCTCATGCCATGACCGTCAAATTTTTATTCTTGCAGCTGAATATTAAATAAACCACAAGCAAGCTGCGGAATTGTGAAATAATATTCATAAAATCAATGCCCCCCCCCCGGTTTGTATTTTTAGGACCTATTGAATTTCCGACAGGATTAGTTCGATTGTGAAGGTTGCTGAAGTGTAGTTTGTCAATGGAGAAAGTGAGTGAAGTGTAGTGTTTCCGTTTGCAGCTTTCTGAGACAAGAAGCCAGTCTGTGACCACTTCAATAACAGCAAAGTATCTGAGCCTGCCTTACTGTTATGGTACTCGAGCACAAACCCCAACGTGTTATGAAGCCTGACTGGAGCCCAACAGTTTCTCTGTTTTGGCGCCAGTGTGAGGTTCGGCTGTTTCACTCCAGGTGATTCTATTGACACACTAGGAAGCTTTTATCAATACAAACTTTATTTAACAATACAGTTTAACTATAACACATGCATTAGCTTAACTTTTACCAGCTGAAATACTTAAACGTGACAAGGTGCAGCTCTTAACTGCTAACCTATCACTATTTCTCTTATAGACTTAAACTCCTCTTCAAAATCAGTTAGCAAATCCCCCCCAGGGAGTGCTTGTACTTGTTAACAGTCCTAGAACCTTCAAACACCTCTGGAGAGAGGGGGAGAGAGACAGGAGAGAGGGGGAGAGAGACAGAGACACCAATCTTCTGATATCCCCAAACAGCAATTTCCAGAGAGAGACAGACACGTCTTGCTTCTTTCAGGATTAGGCAGAAACTGACTGTTTTAAAATCATAGAGAACTGTGTGTTTTCCCTGCAAACTTGGCTCCGCCCATTCACATGACTGCTGGTGTCAATCAACCTATTTAAAACCCTACTCTGAAACCCCAGGGGAAAACCAAAATAAACAAAAATGCATTAACTCAGATTAGAACAAACACACACCTAGCTAAAATCGACCACCAGTCCGCATTCTCAGCATGAGTTGCCTGGTGCAGACAAATCGGCACCGTGTAAAACAGCTGAATTTTAAACAGATCCTTTGCAAGAAACATGATAAAAATATATTTCTTAAAGGCACAGTATCATCACACTTATGAAGTTGTCAGCTGTGGCTCATTTTGTAGCGCTATTGCCTCTGAGTCACCAGGTTTGGGTTCAAGCCCAAGTGCTGCACTGTTGGAGGTGCTGTTTTTCAGATGAGACTTTAACCTGAGCCCTTGCCTGGCCTGTCAGGTGGCTGTACATGTTCCCATGGCATTAGTTTAAAAGCAGGGGGTTTTCCTCAATTAATATCACTAAAACGTATCATCTGATTACTGTCACATTGCTGTCTGTGGGAGCTTGCTGTGCGCAAGTGGGCTACACAGTGACTACACTTCATGAAGTGCTTCATTGGCTGCGAAGCACTTTGAGACATTCAGTGGCCGTGACAGGTGCCAAATAAATGCAAGTCTGTCTGTGTTCTTGCATAAAGGGGATTGTAATCGGAGGGTATCTGAGACCTTTGGAGCTAATTCCAATCCATTGGAAGACGTCATTCCACCCCACTTCGCAGGGAACACTTCAGACACTCCTCGAAACCCAGCATCTGTTTCAAAGAACAAAGAGAAGTACAACACAGGAACAGGCCCTTCGGCCCTCCAAGCCTGTGCCGATCATGATGCCCTAACTAAACTAAACTAAAAGAAAACTTTCTGCCCTTACTCGGTCCGTATCCCTCTATTCCCTCCCTATTCATGTACCCATCCAGATGTCTCTTCAAATGTTTCATGTTTCCTCTTCAAGCTAACCCATTTTCCTCCTCGCCACCCACTGTTGCATTGAAGGATATGTTTGAGATGTGATTCCCACTTGCTCCCTTTCTCGTCCTTCCCTTTTACTTTGCAAGCAGGCAGCCCAGTTGTGACACGCCTCGAGTCGTCATGTCTTTCCCGACTCCCCATGGATCTTACAATGAAAGATTATGATTCATGTCACTCGGTACAATCTCTGTAGAGATCAGTAATGGTTTAAAGAGAAATTTGAACTTGTCGTTATTTGCTGAAAGAACAACACACAGGGTTTTGCGTTTTAAAGCTTTTACTGTATCAAATGACTAAAAAAAAACACTTTTAACTAAGCTCTGTTTTCTTTCCGTCGGCAATTTGCTTATTAAACTGCTAAACCAAATTTACACCATTCTACTTTTAATGATGACCCCAAATTCGTAATGTTACTTGGTCTCTCGAGTAAACATCCAATTCTCCTGGAAGCAATCCAAAGTAAGCAGTGTTCCAAATGCTTTACTTCTGTTCTTTTCCTTTCCCAATACTATCTTCCACAATAAGAGTTTTCCCAAGGGCTCTCCCTTTAGCTCCAGTTTGATGAACCCTTCCTTAACTCCTCACAAACCAAGTCTTTAAACTGAGCACGAACACCCACCCATATTCCATGTGGTGAATGATAGGGTCAACATTTTCTCTGCTTAAGGTGCAGATCTGATTAACATTCTCCTGGCAACCCACCTCTCAGTTGGCTGCAGACTACCGCAAGACCAAACTGCAACTCCAGAAGCTGTCTGTCTGTAATATGCTTGGGTTTATCAGGAAGCCTGTAACCTGATCTCAAAATGGCTTCTTCTATCCCCTTCTCCGTGGCAACAAGAAACATAGTAGCTTTGTATCAAGTAGAAGCCAGTCAGCTATCTCTGATCACAATGACCTTTCAACTTGGAAACAAAGGGACAATGTTTACAACTTGATATTGATAACTCCTTTCTGGACCTTAAGCTGGTTGTGTTTGCATTGTGGAGTTAGAAATAAGCTGACTTTGTTCTCGAGTGTAAATATCTCGCATGTGCCACTCAATAAACCTGCTCGCGACAGTCTATTGCCAACGAGAAGCGGAGGTGAGCGTACCACTAGAACATCATCTTATCACAGAAATACTCTTCCTCAGCCACACAGGACATCGAGATGACCTACACAACGATGAAAGAAGCGACAAGTTTGTCCACTCGGCAAGAAACAATTTAAAATATCAGCGACCATCGCTCAATGCAACAGCTGAACCGGCCATCAAGGTGGAATGGAAGGAAAGAACAAAAGCTCGATCTCCAGACTGACAGGAAGAACCCACGATGGCAGAGCCTATCTTTCCTCTCCAGAACTGTGAACAAGACGTGGAAAGGTTAGAAGGCCTCAAGACCACCTGAACCTCTAACTTCAAGGACTTGAAAGGAGGGATATGGGGTAGTGAGAATGTATTAATAGTAACAACAATGGAGAGGTAACAATGTCCAACATAAAGTAAACCAGTAAATTCAATGTGTTTCTCTCTCCCGCCCTCCTCCCTCTCTCTCTCCCACCCTCCCCCCACTCTCTCTCCCACCCTCCCCCCACTCTCTCCCGCCCTCCCCCACTCTCTCTCTCCCACCCTCCCCCACTCTCTCTCTCCCACCCTCCCCCACTCTCTCTCTCCCACCCTCCCCCACTCTCTCTCTCCCACCCTCCCCCACTCTCTCTCTCCCACCCTCCCCCACTCTCTCTCTCCCACCCTCCCCCACTCTCTCTCTCCCACCCTCCCCCACTCTCTCTCTCCCACCCTCCCCCACTCTCTCTCTCCCACCCTCCCCCACTCTCTCTCTCCCACCCTCCCCCACTCTCTCTCTCCCACCCTCCCCCACTCTCTCTCTCCCACCCTCCCCCACTCTCTCTCTCCCACCCTCCCCCACTCTCTCTCTCCCACCCTCCCCCACTCTCTCTCTCCCACCCTCCCCCACTCTCTCTCTCCCACCCTCCCCCACACTCTCTCTCCCACCCTCCCCCACTCTCTCTCTCCCACCCTCCCCCACTCTCTCTCTCCCACCCTCCCCCACTCTCTCTCTCCCACCCTCCCCCACTCTCTCCCGCCCTCCCCTACTCTCTTGCGCTCTCCCGCCCTCCCCCACTCTTTCTCTCCCACCCTCCCCCACTCTCTCTCACTCTCTCTCCCACCCTCCCCCCACTCTCTCCCGCCCTCCCCCACTCTCTCTCTCCCGCCCTCCCCCACTCTCTCTCTCTCTCCCGCCCTCCCCCACTCTCTCTCTCTCTCTCCCGCCCTCCCCCACTCTCTCTCTCTCCCTCCCCCACTCTCTCTCTCTCCCTCCCCCACTCTCTCTCTCTCCCTCCCCCACTCTCTCTCTCTCTCCCGCCCTTCCCTGCTCTCTCTCTCTCTCTCCCGCCCTCCCCCACTCTCTCTCTCCCGCCCTCCCCCACTCTCTCTCTCTCTCCCGCCCTCCCCCACTCTCTCTCTCTCTCCCGCCCTCCCCCACTCTCTCTCTCCCGCCCTCCCCCACTCTCTCTCTCCCGCCCTCCCCCACTCTCTCTCTCCCGCCCTCCCCCACTCTCTCTCTCCCGCCCTCCCCCACTCTCTCTCTCCCGCCCTCCCCCACTCTCTCTCTCCCGCCCTCCCCCACTCTCTCTCTCCCGCCCTCCCCCACTCTCTCTCTCCCGCCCTCCCCCACTCTCTCTCTCCCGCCCTCCCCCACTCTCTCTCTCCCGCCCTCCCCCACTCTCTCTCTCCCGCCCTCCCCCACTCTCTCTCTCCCGCCCTCCCCCACTCTCTCTCTCTTCCGCCCTCCCCCTCTCTCTCTCTCCCGCCCTCCCCCACTCTCTCTCTCCCTCCCCCACTCTCTCTCTCTCCCTCCCCCACTCTCTCTCTCTGCCTCCCCCACTCTCTCTCTCTGCCTCCCCCACTCTCTCTCTCTCTCCCGCCCTCCCCCACTCTATCTCTCCCGCCCTCCCCCACTCTCTCTCTCTCCTGCCCTCCCCCACTCTCTCGCTCTCTCCCGCCCTCCCCCACTCGCTCTCTCCCGCCCTCCCCCACTCTCTCTCTCCCGCCCTCCCCCACTCTCTCTCTCTCCCGCCCTCCCCCACTCTCTCTCTCTCCCGCCCTCCTTCACTCGCTCCCTCTCTCGCTTTCTCTCGCCTCCCCCCCTCTCGCTTTCTCTCGCTCCCTCTCGCTCTCGCTTTATCTCGCCCCCTCTCTCTCTCGCTTTCTCTCGCCCCCCCCCCTCTCTCTCGCCCCCTCCTCTCGCTTTCTCTCACTCTCCCTCTCTCGCTTTCTCTCGCCCCCTCCTCTCGCTTTCTCTCACTCCCTCTCTCTCGCTTTCTCTCGCCCCCCCCCCTCCTCTCTCTCGCTTTCTCTCTCTCTCTCTCTCTATGATGAGAAAGCAAAAGGAAGCTGCAGTGAGACGTTTGAGCTGGCAGCTGGGAACTATATCGCCTGAACCTCGTGCAGCTAATTGTTCACAGCAGAATGCTGATGATCACGTGACCAGTTGTTCAGATGAGCCAGAGAAGCAATTGAATTTTCAGCACAGCCGGGGTGGTGGCGGGAAGGGGGTTGTACTGCACCACAAGGGAAACGTTTTTCAGAAGGCTTTTACATTGAAAGGTTTTCATGAATGAATGGAAATGATATCATGGCGAGGTTCCTGTTCCGTGTGTCTACTCCTGCAGTAGACTGTATTTATCAGCACCATTTTGAAATGGTAAGGTTTTCAAAATGGTGGGCATTTCTGTGTAGCAACCCTTCCACACACGAGTCTGTTCATCATCAATGAAACATCAAACAACAAAACTTATGTCTTTGTATCAAGTGGGGGAAAGTACTTTGACGAAGCCCAGTGCCTGTTACTGTGAATGATATTGTTCAGATATTCCTGTGATCCAGTCAGATTTCTCTGTGTGCTATTTGAAAAGGGTCGCAGGTACAAACCCAGGGTGCTAGCACCCTGAGCTGCAGTCCTTCTTCCTATCTTAGCATTTCATTTGAATTCTGTGAGCCCAGTATCTGGGCACAGCTCCTGATGTCTATGCTGCTGGACCATGTTTTTGTTACCCTGGTATTGATTCTCTCTTCGAGTCTCTTTCTAATCAGTGGATACAACAGAAGCACCAGGAGTTGGTTTCCAATCACTGGACGCTTAGAATCCACACTAGTAGGAGTCTGTATGTTCCCACAACAGTGCAGTGCAGGTGAAAAACCATAGAATCCCTACAGTGCAGAGAGAGGCCATTCAGCCCATTGTGTCTGCACCGGTACCCGATGGAGCATGCTACCCAGACCCTAGCCCCATAACCTCGCGTATTTAATCCACTAATTCCCCCTAACCTACACGTCTTGGAACACCTAAGAGACAATTTATCATTGGCCAAGCAACCTAACCTGCACATCTTTGGACTGTGGGAGGAAACCGGAGCACCCGGAGGAAACCCACGCAGACACGGGGAGAACGTGCAGACTCCAACACAAACAGTGACCCAAGCCGGGAATCGAACCCGGGTCCCTGGCGCTGTGAGGCAGCAATGCTAACCGCTGAGCCACCGTGCCGGTGGATTGTTCATGTATAAAATGCATTGTGGAGCCCAAACCAGCTGATTCGTTTATTCTGGTGAAGTGTTGATGTGCTGCAGTGATGAGGTCTAGTTGCTGTATGTGAGGTTCAGCAGTTACCTTCGAATGAGGTGAAGTGTCCAGGACAGCTCGGAGTGCGGCCTCACTTTCTCTCGTGGTTCTGCGATATTGCAGAATGAGAGTGAGCAGGGAATGAGTGATTTGCTTTGTGAGATCGACGTCAGGGATCTCAGTGAACAGGAATTAAGCATTCTTTTTCTCAGCTGCTTAGCAGGTGTGATTACTGTCTATTTACTGCTGCATCTTCAAATAGAAATTCTTTGAAGCTTTTAAGGCTACAGTTTTATGGCCGTGCTGTTTGCCTTTCCCTAGTTAGTTGTGTTTAAACAGCAACAGGTCTGTCACACTAGCTTACCTGATTCTAACTAACCTGGAAAATGTGATAGGTCCCTCCAAGTTGTGATCATGCTGCTGTCTTCACAGGTCTGGCACAGTTGAGATTCGCTGAGGCATACAGCTTTGAGAGTTTATGAGGAACATATCATGGGTTCGAACCTATGGACACCTGTCTTGTGCAGTTTGAAAGCTCCTGGGATTGATGGAAAATACCTTCTAGGAAGAGATTGGAGATTTCCTCTCCTTGTATCTTTCCCCCCCATGTTAATATTTGCCCCGTTCCATTTTAAACGCTGCCCCAATCCGTACCTCCAGAATTATTTTTAGCAAACAATGCCATCTTCCAACAATTTTTCTGATGGAGGAAAAAAAACTAACATATTGAAATCAATTTTCAAATCTCAATATAATCCCTGGCTTTTTTTCATTATTGTTGTCTTAAACCACCCTCACCTCTGATACTGTGTGAGGACTAAAGGGACTAGTCACAAAAATCGAGACCACCCATTCAGCTTCTTCTACTGCTTCCCTTCCCTCCCCTTAGCCTGTTGGGATTTCCCCAAATGTACCCCACTGTCCCGTTCTCAATTTTATCCCATTCCTGTAATGGGCTCTCAGACCGTACTTTTGTTCAGGCAATCCTATTCTAACCCAGCTGGTGAGCATTCAGCTTCCCATCCTGGGCCCCGTTTTAACTGATATTAACGGTTCCCTCCTCTTGGGGCTATTCCATTACCCCCCCACCCCCCCCAAACATCTGCTGTTGTCACATCTCACCTCAGAAATGCTAGCTGTGATCCCTCTGTCTTTGCGAACTCTCTCCCTATCTCCAACTGCCTTTACCTCTCCAGAATTGCCATTTCCCAAATCTGTGCCCACCATTGCCACAGTTCCGTGTTGAACTCTCCCATCAGGTTTCTGGCTACATTACTGAGCCTGTCTTATAAAAGTCACTGGAGTCATAGAGGTTTACAGCATGGAAACAGGCCCTTCGGCCCAACTTGTCCGTGCCGCCCAGTTTTTACCACTAAGCGAATCTCAATTGCCCACATTTGGCTCATCATATCTCTCCATACCCATCTTACCCATGTAACTGTCTAAATGCTTTTTAAAAGACAAAATTGTACCCACCTCTACTACTGCCTGAATGAGGTTCTTTGTGACTGTGGCCATGATAAACTATCCTGCTCGACCCATCTGCAGCCTTCGATACAGTTGACCTTGCCATCCTCCATCAACCAGCTGACCTTGGTGACTATCTTATCTAATTTAGGGGGAGGCGCTGGTGTAGTGGTAATGTCACTGGACGAGTAATCCAAAGACCCAGGATAATGCTTTGAGGACCCAGTTTCGAATCCCACCACAGCAAATGGTGAAATTTGAATTCAATTAAAAGTCTATTGATGACCATGAAACCATTGTCGATTGTCGTAAAAACTCATGTGGTTCACTAAGGTCCTTCAAGGAAGGGGGCTAGCTGGGGTAAATACATGGGGTTATGGGGATAGGGCCTGGGTGGGATTGTGGTTGGTGCAGACTCAATGGGCTGAATGGCCTCCTTCTGCACTGTAGGATTCCATGAAGGAAATCCTTATCTGGCCTACACGTGGTTGACTCTGAAACGCCCTCAGGGATGGGCAATAAATGCTGGCCCAGCCAGCGACACTCACCCCATGAACGAATAAAAAAAAATTGAATTGTGGCCAGGCAATTGCCTTCAATGGCTGCCCCTCCCATTCCAATACTTTTCTCTGGACTCCATCAAGGACCTGTGTTTGGTTCCCTTCCATTATCTACGTGCTATCCCTTGGTCGTATCATCCGAAATCCAGGTTGCACATGCTGACACTCTGATCGTACTTTCGCGCCAGCGCCCCCGCCCCCCAGTGTCTCTGATTGTCATGCTGTTCATCCGCTATCGACTGAGTAGAAATTTCTTCCACTGAGCATTGTGAAGATTGAAGCCATTTTCTTTGGTCTCCATCATAAACTCTGTTCCCTGCCCACTGATTCCATCTCTGGCACAGTCTCTAATTGAGGTTTTGTTCTTTCATGGCATGTGAGTGTCACTGGCTGGAACAGCGTTGATTTCCCCAAACCTGATTGCCCTTGCGAAAGTGGTGATGAGGTGCCACCTTGAACCGCTGCAGTCCATGTGGTGTTGGTACACCCACAGTGCTGTTAGGGAGTTCAAGGATATTTAATCCAGAAGCAGTGAAGGAACAATGATGTATTTCCAAGTTAGGATGGTGAGTGACTTGGAGGGGAACTTGCATGTGGTGGCGTTCCCATGTGTCTGCTGTCCTTGCCCTTCTAGATAGTAGTGGTCATGGTTTTGGAAGATGTGTTGCCTAAGGAGCCTTGGTGAGTTGCTGCAATGCATCTTGTAGATCCACGGCTGCTAATGTGCGTCCGTGGTGGAGGTGATGAATGAAGTGTCAGTCAAGTGTGCTGGTTTGTCCTGGATAGTCGAGCTTCTACAGTTGTTGGAGCTGCACTCATCCAGGCAAGTGGAGGGTATTCCATCCCACTCCTGACTTGTGCCTTGTAGATGGTGGACAGGTGCTGGAGAGTCAGGAGGTGAGTTACTCTCCATAGAATTTCCAACTTCTGACCTGCTCTTGTAGCCACAGTATTTATATGGTTAGTCCGGTTCAGTTTCTGCTCAATGGTAACCCCCTAGATGTTGATAGTGGGGAATTTAGCGATGGTAATACCATTGAATGTCAAGGGAGATGGTCGGATCCTCTCTTGTTGGAGATGGTCATTTCCTGACACTGGTGAGGCACAGTTATTACTTTCCACTCATCAGCCGAAACCTCGATATTGTCCAGGTCTTGCTGCATTTGGATATGGGCTGCTTCAGTACCTGAGGAGTCGCGAATGGTGCTGAATATTGTGCAATCATCGGTCATTGCAGCCTTGAGAAATGGGGCCAACTTGTGCACAGCAAGATCCCGCGATCAGTCGTGAGATAGTGACCAAATCATCTTTTGATTGCTCTTGGTCTGAGGGATAATTACTGGCGAGGACATCAGGGAGAAGTCGCGTGATCTTTTCTGAATGATGCTGCGAATGGCACCGTAACAACCTCGTAAACACTCTGCTGCCAGCCCTGACATGGAGCTGTGGAAGTTTCCACTGCTCCTGAGGCCATTCAGCCCATTGATTTTGTATCAGTGCTTTGCTAAAACAATCCAAGGACAATGCTGCTGTCCTGCTCTCGCCCCACAGCACCTGCTTCAAATGCTGAAACAAAAAGAGAAAATGCTGGAAAATCGCAGCAGGTCTGGCAGCTGAGATTTTCCAGCATTTTTTCTTTTGGTTTGAGATTCGAGCATCCGCAGTAAAATCCTTTGCTCGAAATGCTGTTGGCTCTTACCACTTTCTAAACTGGGGAATTGAAACTGGAAATGGGTCGTTTCCTTTTTGAATTCAAATGCAATCAAGCTTTTATGAATAAAAAACTGAGAAACAATAAGGTTGACACTGAATGACTTTGCAGCCCTGAGTGTGTGGGACAGCAGTGTGTGTGTGGGGGGGGGGGCAGTGTGTGTGTGTGGGGGGACAGCAGTGTGTGTGTGTGGGGGGGCAGCGTGTGTGTGTGTGGGGGGGGCGGTGTGTGTGTGTGTGGGGGGGGCGGTGTGTGTGTGTGGGGGGGGCGGTGTGTGTGTGTGGGGGGGGGGGGCAGTGTGTGTGGGGGGGCAGTGTGTGTGTGTGTGGGGGGGCAGTGTGTGTGTGTGTGTGTGTGGGGGGGGCAGTGTGTGTGTGTGGGGGGGGCAGTGTGTGTGTCTGTGTGTGGGGGGGGCAGTGTGCGTGTGTGGGGGGGGGGGCAGTGTGTGTGTGTGTGGGGGGGGGGGCAGTGTGTGTGTGTGTGTGGGGGGGGGCAGTGTGTGTGTGTGTG
This sequence comes from Mustelus asterias, assembly GCF_964213995.1. Taxonomy (NCBI): domain Eukaryota; kingdom Metazoa; phylum Chordata; class Chondrichthyes; order Carcharhiniformes; family Triakidae; genus Mustelus; species Mustelus asterias. The sequence goes on along the minus strand of NW_027591029.1, from coordinate 9,657 downwards.
GGGGGGCAGTGTGTGTGTGTGGGGGGGGCAGTGTGTGTGTGTGGGGGGGGCAGTGTGTGTGTGTGGGGGGGGCAGTGTGTGTGTGTGGGGGGGGGGCAGTGTGTGTGTGTGGGGGGGGGCAGTGTGTGTGTGTGGGGGGGGGGGCAGTGTGTGTGTGTGGGGGGGGGGGGCAGTGTGTGTGTGTGGGGGAGGGGGCAGTGTGTGTGTGTGGGGGGGGGCAGTGTGTGTGGGGGGGGGCAGTGTGTGTGTGTGTGGGGGGGCAGTGTGTGTGTGTGTGTGTGCGTGGGGGGGGGGCAGTGTGTGTGTGTGTGGGGGGGCAGTGTGTGGGGGACAGCTGTGTGTGTGTGTGTGTGTGTGTGGGCAGTGTGTGTGAGGGGGGCAGTTGTGTGTGTGAGGGGGGCAGTGTGTGTGAGGGGGGCAATGTGTGTGTGAGGGGGGCAGTGTGTGTGTGAGGGGGGCAGTGTGTGTTTGAGGGGGCAGTGTGTGTGTGAGGGGGGCAGTGTGTGTGTGAGGGGGGCAGTGTGTGTGTGAGGGGGGCAGTGTGTGTGTGAGGGGGGCAGTGTGTGTGTGAGGGGGGGCAGTGTGTGTGTGAGGGGGGCAGTGTGTGTGTGTGGGGGGGGCAGTGTGTGTGGGGGGGGGGCAGTGTGTGTGGGGGGGGCAGTGTGTGGGGGGAGCAGTGTGTGTGGGGGGGGGCACTGTGTGTGTGGGACAGCAGTGTGTGTGTGTGTGTGGGGGGGCAGTGTGTGTGTGTGTGTGTGTGGGGGGGGGCAGTGTGTGTGTGTGGGGGGGCAGTGTGTGTGTGTGGGGGGGCAGTCTGTGTGTGGGGGGGGCAGTGTGTGTGTGGGGGGGGGCAGTGTGTGTGTGTGTGGGGGGGGCAGTGTGTGTGTGTGGGGGGGGCAGTGTGTGTGTGGGAGGGCAGTGTGTGTGTGTGGGGGGGGCAGTGTGTGTGTGTGGGGGGGGCAGTGTGTGTGTGTGTGGGGGGGGCAGTGTGTGTGTGTGTGGGGGGGGCAGTGTGTGTGTGTGTGGGGGGGGCAGTGTGTGTGTGTGTGGGGGGGGCAGTGTGTGTGTGTGTGGTGGGGCAGTGTGTGTGTGTGTGGGGGGGCAGTGTGTGTGTGTGTGGGGGGGCAGTGTGTGTGTGTGGGGGGGGCAGTGTGTGGGGGGGGGGCAGTGTGTGTGGGGGGGCAGTGTGTGTGTGGGGGGGGCAGTGTGTGTGTGTGGGGGGGGCAGTGTGTGTGTGTGGGGGGGGCAGTGTGTGTGTGTGTGTGTGGGGGAGGGCAGTGTGTGTGTGGGGGGGGGGCAGTGTGTGTGTGTGTGTGTGGGGGGGCAGTGTGTGTGTGGGGGGGGCAGTGTGTGTGTGTGGGGGGGGGCAGTGTGTGTGTGGGGGGGGCAGTGTGTGTGTGTGTGGGGGGGGGCAGTGTGTGTGTGTGGGGGGGGCAGTGTGTGTGTGTGTGTGTGGGGGGGGCAGTGTGTGTGGGGGGGGCAGTGTGTGTGTGTGTGTGGGGGGGGCAGTGAGTGTGTGTGTGTGGGGGGGGGGCAGTGAGTGTGTGTGTGTGTGTGGGGGGGCAGTGTGTGTGTTTGGCAGTGTGTGTGTGTGTGGGGGTGGCAGTGTGTGTGTGTGGGGGTGGCAGTGTGTGTGTGTGGCAGTGTGTGTGTGTGTGTGTGGCAGTGTGTGTGTGTGTGTGGCAGTGTGTGTGTGTGTGTGTGTGTGTGGCAGTGTGTGTGTGTGTGTGTGGGGGTGGCAGTGTGTGTGTGTGGGGGTGGCAGTGTGTGTGTGTGGGGGGGGCAGTGTGTGTGTGTGTGGGGCAGTGTGTGTGTGTGTGGGGCAGTGTGTGTGTGTGTGTGGGGGGGGCAGTGTGTGTGTGTGTGTCGGGGGGGCAGTGTGTGTGTCGGGGGGGCAGTGTGTGTGTCGGGGGGCAGTGTGTGTGTGTGTGTGGGGGGGGGCAGTGTGTCGGGGGGGCAGTGTGTGTGTGTGTCGGGGGGGCAGTGTGTGTGTGTGGGGGGGGGCAGTGTGTGGGGGGGGGCAGTGTGTGTGGGGGGCAGTGTGTGTGTGTCGGGGGGGCAGTGTGTGTGTGTGTGTCGGGGGGGGCAGTGTGTGTGTGTGTGGTGTGGGGGAGGCAGTGTGTGTGTGTGTGTGTTGGGGGGGCAGTGTGTGTGTGT
>NW_027591029.1:0-2500 GCF_964213995.1 Mustelus asterias | reverse complement strand
GGGCAGTGTGTGTGGGGGGGGCAGTGTGTGTGGGGGGGGCAGTGTGTGTGTGGGGGGGCAGTGTGTGTGTGTCGGGGGGGCAGTGTGTGTGTGTGGGGGGGGCAGTGTGCGTGTGGGGGGGGCAGTGTGCGTGTGGGGGGGGGAGGGTGCGTGTGGGGGGGGGAGGGTGCGTGTGGGAGGGGCAGTGTGCGTGTGGGGGGGGCAGTGTGCGTGTGGGGGGGCAGTGTGCGTGTGGGGGGGGCAGTGTGCGTGTGGGGGGGGCAGTGTGCGTGTGAAGGGGGCAGTGTGCGTGTGGGGGGGGGCAGTGTGTGTGTGTGTGTGGGGGGGGCAGTGTGTGTGTGTGGGGGGGGCAGTGTGTGTGTGTTGGGGGGGCAGGGTGTGTGTGTGGGGGGGGCAGTGTGTGTGTGTGTGTGGGGGGGCAGTGTGTGTGTGGGGGGGGCAGTGTGTGTGGGTGGGGGGGGGGCAGTGTGTGTGTGTGTGGGGGGGGCAGTGTGTGTGTGGGGGGGGCAGTGTGTGTGTGTGTGGGGGGGCAGTGTGTGTGTGTGTGGGGGGGCAGTGTGTGTGTGTGTGGGGGGGCAGTGTGTGTGTGTGTGGGGGGGGCAGTGTGTGTGTGTGGGGGGGGGCAGTGTGTGGGGGGGGGCTGTGTGTGTGGGGGGGCAGTGTGTGTGTGGGGGGGCAGTGTGTGTGTGGGGGGGGCAGTGTGTGTGTGTGGGGGGGCAGTGTGTGTGTGTGGGGGGGCAGTGTGTGTGTGTGGGGGGGGCAGTGTGTGTGTGTGTGTGGGGGGGGCAGTGTGTGTGTGGGGGGGGGCAGTGTGTGTGTGGGGGGGGCAGTGTGTGTGTGTGGGGGGGCAGTGTGTGTGTGTGTGGGGGGGGCAGTGTGTGTGTGTGTGGGGGGGCCAGTGTGTGTGTGGGGGTGGCAGTGTGTGTGTGTGGGGGGGCAGTGTGTGTGTGTGGGGGGGGCAGTGTGTGTGTGTGTGTGTGGGGGGGGCAGTGTGTGTGGGGGGGGCAGTGTGTGTGTGTGTGGGGGGGCGGCAGTGAGTGTGTGTGTGTGGGGGGGGCAGTGAGTGTGTGTGTGTGGGGGGGGGCAGTGTGTGTGTGTGTGGGGGTGGCAGTGTGTGTGTGTGTGGGGTGGCAGTGTGTGTGTGTGGCAGTGTGTGTGTGTGTGTGTGGCAGTGTGTGTGTGTGTGTGGGGGTGGCAGTGTGTGTGTGTGGGGGTGGCAGTGTGTGTGTGTGTGTGGGGCAGTGTGTGTGTGTGTGGGGCAGTGTGTGTGTGTGTGGGGCAGTGTGTGTGTGTGTGTGGGGGGGGCAGTGTGTGTGTGTGTCTGGGGGGGGCAGTGTGTCGGGGGGGCAGTGTGTGTGTGTGTGTGGGGGGGGGGCAGTGTGTGTCGGGGGGGCAGTGTGTGTCGGGGGGGCAGTGTGTGTGTGTGTGGGGGGGGGGCAGTGTGTGTGTGTGTGTGGGGGGCAGTGTGTGTGTGTCGGGGGGGCAGTGTGTGTGTGTGTGTCGGGGGGGGCAGTGTGTGTGTGTGGGGGGGGGGGCAGTGTGTGTGTGTGTGGGGGGGGGGCAGTGTGTGTGTGTGTGTGTGGGGGAGGCAGTGTGTGTGTGTGTGTGTGTGTGTGTGTGTGTGAGTGTGTGTGTGTGTGTGTGAGTGTGTGTGTGTGTGTGAGTGTGTGTGTGTGTGTGTGAGTGTGTGTGTGTGTGAGTGTGTGTGTGTGTGTGTGAGTGTGTGTGTGTGTGTGAGTGTGTGTGTGTGTGTGTGAGTGTGTGTGTGTGTGAGTGTGTGTGTGTGTGAGTGTGTGTTAGCCAGGTCGAGGCTACAGCTGTGTTCTCCCAACTCTACACACATAGATTCTGCTGTTGGGCCTCTGGTCCTTGTTACTGCCCAGGCGAGGGACTCGCTGCTACCAATGTCACACGTGTGTGCGTGTGTGTGGCAGACTGTGAAAGCTTAACAGGCCTTAGCTGCCTTGCCATCACCACCCTCTCCTTTCTTTCTTTCTGTAGGCAGGGCGAAGATAAGACGGAGCAGGTTTAAAGTTTAAAGTTGTTTTGTTAGTGTCACAAGTAGGCTTATATTAACACTGCAACGAAGTTACTGTGAAAATCCCCTAGTCACCTCACCCCAGTGTTCGGGTACACTGAGGGAGAATTTAGCACAGCCAATGTACCTAACCAACATGTCTTTCGGATTGTGGGAGGAAACCGGAGCACCCGGAGGAAACCCACACAGACATGTTGAGAACGAGCAGACTCCGCACAGACAGTGACCCCAAGCCAGGAATTGAACCCGGGTCCCTGGCGCTGTGAGGCAGCAATGCTAACCACTGTGCCACCGTGTCACCCTGCGTTGCCAACTGCAAAAAATGGAACCTTCGCCGCATGACTTCCCCCCCAAATTCCAGCCATTAGTCGGCCAACACATCCACCCTTGTGACACACGGCCTTCCCACGCCAGTGTGAAAGTAAAGGAGACTCACTCCACAATTGGATGATGCTTAACTGT